>NW_028225803.1:0-50000 GCF_052327205.1 Somniosus microcephalus | reverse complement strand
GGTGTTTTCGTGCGTGTAACAGGGCGGGCGTTTGGACCCGGTTGTCCGGGAGCGGGTCCCCAACGGCGGGAGATTGCCTGGGTTTGGCCGGCCGGCAGTCGAACGCCTTTGGCTCCGGACTCCCGTGTCCGATTTCGGTCAGGGAGGGCTGGTTGGAAAGCCCCGACGCTGGCGCACACTATATTATCGGCCTGGGCCCCGGCAAGTTCGGGAAAGTGTCGCAGTCCCGTTCCGGCGGCCGCCCCGTCGGTCAGCGGCAGCTTATCGCGGATAACTTCGGGACGGAAAGTCCGATCCGGTCGGGGTGAACTGCGACTGAACGGGGTGGCGGGGCCGCACAGACCAGTAGCGGGCTTGTGTAGCTGCCTCTTGGCCCGGCCGAGGTACAGCCGTTGGCTGGAGACCGCTTTCCGACTGCTGAGCCGGTGCCGCGGGGACCCACCTTGACGCGCCGGCTGTCCGAGCAAGCCAGGGGCAAGGGGCATCCAGTGGTACCAGAAGGGAGTCGGTCCGACACCGGGAAGTCGGGTGCCCGTCGCTCCGAATCGAGCCCGGGGTTTTCGTGCGTGTAACAGGGCGGGCGTTTGGACCCGGTTGTCCGGGAGCGGGTCCGCAACGGCGGGAGATTGCCTGGGTTTGGCCGGCCGGCAGTCGAACGCCTTTCGCTCCGGACTCCCGTGTCCGATTTCGGTCAGGGAGGGCTCGTTGGAAAGCCCCGGCGCTGGCGCACACTATATTATCGGCCTGGACCCCGGCAAGTTCGGGAAAGTGTCGCAGTCCCGTAGCGGCTGCCGCCCCGTCGGTCAGCGGCAGCTTATCGGGGATAACTTCGGGACGGAAAGTCCGATCCGGTTGGGGTGAACTGCGACTGAACGGGGTGGGGGGGCCGCACAGACCAGTAGCGGGCTTGTGCAGCTGCCGCTTGGCCCGGCCGAGGTACGGCCGTTGGCTGGAGACCGCTTTCCGACTGCTGAGCCGGAGCCGCGGGGGCCCACCTTGACGCGCCGGCTGTACTAGCAAGCCAGGGGCAAGGGGCATCCAGTGGTACCGGAACGGAGTCGGTCCGACACCGGGAAGCCGGGTGACCGTCGCTCCGAATCGAGCCCGGTGTTTTCGTGCGTGTAACAGGGCGGGCGTTTGGACCCGGTTGTCCGGGAGCGGGTCCGCAACGGCGGGAGGTTGCCTGTGTTTGGCCGGCCGGCAGTCGAACGCCTTTGGCTCCGGACTCCCGTGTCCGATTTCGGTCAGGGAGGGCTCGTTGGAAAGCCCCGGCGCTGGCGCACACTATATTATCGGCCTGGACCCCGGCAAGTTCGGGAAAGTGTCGCAGTCCCGTAGCGGCTGCCGCCCCGTCGGTCAGCGGCAGCTTATCGGGGATAACTTCGGGACGGAAAGTCCGATCCGGTTGGGGTGAACTGCTACTGAACGGGGTGGGGGGGCCGCACAGACCAGTAGCGGGCTTGTGCAGCTGCCGCTTGGCCCGGCCGAGGTACAGCCGTTGGCTGGAGACCGCTTTCCGACTGCTGAGCCGGAGCCGCGGGGGCCCACCTTGACGCGCCGGCTGTCCTAGCAAGCCAGGGGCAAGGGGCATCCAGTGGTACCGGAACGGAGTCGGTCCGACACCGGGAAGCCGGGTGCCCGTCGCTCCGAATCGAGCCCGGTGTTTTCGTGCGTGTAACAGGGCGGGCGTTTGGACCCGGTTGTCCGGGAGCGGGTCCGCAACGGCGGGAGGTTGCCTGAGTTTGGCCGGCCGGCAGTCGAACGCCTTTGGCTCCGGACTCCCGTGTCCGATTTCGGTCAGGGAGGGCTCATTGGAAAGCCCCGGCGCTGGCGCACACTATATTATCGGACTGGATCCCGGCAAGTTCGGGAAAGTGTCGGCGACCCGTACCGGCTGCCGCCCCGTCGGTCAGCGGCAGCTTATCGGGGATAACTTCGGGAAGGAAAGTCCGATCCGGTCGGGGTCAACTGCCACTGAACGGGGTGGCGGGGCCGCACAGACCAGTAGCGGGCTTGTGTAGCTGCCCCTTTCCCCGGCCGAGGTACAGCCGTTGGCTGGAGACCGCTTTCCGACTGCTGAGCCGGAGCCGCGGGGGCCCACCTTGACGCGCCGGCTGTCCTAGCAAGCCAGGGGCAAGGGGCATCCAAGGGTACCGGAACGGAGTCGGTCCGACACCGGGAAGCCGGGTGCCCGTCGCTCCGAATCGAGCCCGGTGTTTTCGTGCGTGTAACGAGGCGGGCGTTTGGACCCGGTTGTCCTGGAGCGGGTCCGCAACGGCGGGGGATTGCCTGTGTTTGGCCGGCCGGCAGTCGAACGCCTATCGCTCTGGACTCCCGTGTCCGATTTCGGTCAGGGAGGGCTCGTTGGAAAGCCCCGGCGCTGGCGCACACTATATTATCGGCCTGGACCCCGGCAAGTTCGGCAAAGTGTCGCCATCCCGCAGCGGCTGACGGGCCGCCGGTGAGCGGCAGCTTATCGGGCATAACTTCGGGAGGGAAAGTCCGATCCGGTCCGGATCAACGGCAGCCGAACGGGGTGGCGGGCCCGCACAGACCAGTGCCTGGCTTGTGTAGCTGCCCCTTTCCCCGGCCGAGGTACAGCCGTTGGCTGGAGACCACTTTCCGACCACTGAGACGGCGGGGCGGGGGGCGGCCTGCACGCGCCGGCTGCCAGAGCAAGCCAGGGGCAAGGGGCATCCAACGGTATCTGAACGGAGTCGGTCCGACACCGGGAAGCCGGGTGCCCGTCGCTCCGAATCGAGCCTGGGGTGTACGTGTGTTTAACAAGGCGGGCGTTTGGACCCGGTTGCCCGGCACCAGTCGAACGCCTGTCGCTCCCGACTCCCGTGTCCGATTTCGTTCGGGGATGGCTCGTTGGAAAGCCCCGGCTCCGGCGCACACTATATTGCCGAAGTGGCCCCGGGCGAGTTCGGGAAAGTGTCGCCGTCCCGCAGCGGCTGACGGGCCGTCGGTCAGCGGCAGCTTATCGGGGATAACTTCGGGAAGGAAAGTCCGATCCGGTCGGGGACAACGGCAGCTGAACGGGGTGGCGGGGCCGCACAGAGCAGTGCCTCGCTTGTGTAGCTGCCTCTTTCCGCGGCCGAGGTACAGCCGTTGGCTGGAGACCGCTTTCCGACCACTGAGACGGCGGGGCAGGGGGCGGCCTGCACGCGCCGGCTGCCAGAGCAAGCCAGGGGCAAGGGGCATCCAGCGGTATCTGAACGGAGTCGGTCCGACACCGAGAAGCCGGGTGCCCGTCGCTCCGAAGCGAGACCGGGGTTTTTCGTGTGTAACGTGGCGGGCCTTTGGACCCGGTTGGCCGGGCGGCAGTGGAACACACACAGACACTCGCATACACTGAGAGAGACAGAGAGAAGATAGAGATACACAGAGTGAGAAAGACAAAGTCAACTCAGTAACTGAAATGTGAAAACTGACAACTGGGAAACCAAAAGTCAGAGTGGCAAATGATGAACCAAGGTGGCAAATGATTAACTGAAAACTTGTCATTCACATTTGGGACGGAATTCAGGATGGGAATGTATTCGGCCGCCTTACCGGGGCTTGGGGGTGCTGCTTTCCCGCTTGTGGAACCGAGTTGGGGTCGTCAAATGGCCTGGTGCATTGTTTGAAACACTGGTTAATGAGTTGTCAAGGTCGGAAATCATAGAACATAAGAGCAGCTCATTAACTGAAATTTTGAACATCGACAACTGGTTAACCAAAAGCCAGAGCGACAAATGATTAACCAAGGAGGCAACTCATTAACTGAATTTCGAACATCGACAACTGGTTAACCAAAAGCCAGAGCGACAAATGATTAACCAAGGAGGCAACTCATTAACTGAATTTCGAACATCGACAACTGGTTAACCAAAAGTCAGAGCGACAAATGATTAACCAAGGAGGCAACTCATTAACTGAATTTCGAACATCGACAACTGGGTAACCAAGAGTCAGAGCGACAAATGATTAACCAAGGAGGCAACTCATTAACTGAATTTCGAACATCGACAACTGGTTAACCAAAAGACACAGGGACAAATGAGTAACCAAAGGGCCAACTCATTAACTGAAATTTCAAAGAGGCAACTCATTAACTGAAATTTTGAACATCGACAACTGGTTAACCAAAAGCCAGAGCGACAAATGATTAACCAAGGAGGCAACTCATTAACTGAATTTCGAACATCGACAACTGGTTAACCAAATGTCAGAGCGACAAATGATTAACCAAGGAGGCAACTCAATAACTGAATTTCGAACATCGACAACTGGTTAACCAAGTGTCAGAGCGACAAATGAGTAACCAAGCAGGCAACTGATTAACTGAAAACTTGTCTTTCACATTTGGGACGGAATTCACGATGGGAATGTATTCGGCCCCCTTACCGGGCCTTGGGGTGCTGCTTTCCCGCTTGTGGAACCGAGTTGGGGTCGTCAAATGGCCTGGTGCATTGTTTGAAACACTGGTTAATGAGTTGTCAAGGTCGGAAATCATAGAACATAAGAGCAGCTCATTAACTGAAATTTTGAACATCGACAACTGGTTAACCAAAAGCCAGAGCGACAAATGATTAACCAAGGAGGCAACTCATTAACTGAATTTCGAACATCGACAACTGGTTAACCAAAAGACACAGGGACAAATGAGTCACCAAAGGGCCAACTCATTAACTGAAATTTCAAAGAGGCAACTCAATAACTGAAATTTTGAACATCGACAACTGGTTAACCAAAAGCCAGAGCGACAAATGATTAACCAAGGAGGCAACTCATTAACTGAATTTCGAACATCGACAACTGGGTAACCAAAAGACACAGGGACAAATGAGTAACCAAAGGGCCAACTCATTAACTGAAATTTCAAAGAGGCTACTCATTAACTGAAATTTGAACATCGACAACTGGGTAACCAAATGTCAGAGCGACAAATGAGTAACCAAGCAGGCAACTGATTAACTGAAAACTTGTCATTCACATTTGGGACGGAATTCACGATGGGAATGTATTCGGCCCCCTTACCGGGCCTTGGGGTGCTGCTTTCCCGCTTGTGGAACCGAGTTGGGGTCGTCAAATGGCCTGGTGCATTGTTTGAAACACTGGTTAATGAGTTGTCAAGGTAGGAAATCATAGAACATAAGAGCAGCTCATTAACTGAAATTTTGAACATCGACAACTGGTTAACCAAAAGCCAGAGCGACAAATGATTAACCAAGGAGGCAACTCATTAACTGAATTTCGAACATCGACAACTGGTTAACCAAAAGACACAGGGACAAATGAGTCACCAAAGGGCCAACTCATTAACTGAAATTTCAAAGAGGCAACTCAATAACTGAAATTTTGAACATCGACAACTGGTTAACCAAAAGCCAGAGCGACAAATGATTAACCAAGGAGGCAACTCATTAACTGAATTTCGAACATCGACAACTGGTTAACCAAATGTCAGAGCGACAAATGATTAACCAAGGAGGCAACTCAGTAACTGAATTTCGAACATCGACAACTGGTTAACCAAGAGTCAGGGCGACAAATGATTAACCAAGGAGGCAACTCATTAACTGAATTTCGAACATCGACAACTGGGTAACCAAAAGACACAGGGACAAATGAGTAACCAAAGGGCCAACTCATTAACTGAAATTTCAAAGAGGCAACTCATTAACTGAAATTTTGAACATCGACAACTGGTTAACCAAATGTCAGAGCGACAAATGAGTAACCAAGCAGGCAACTGATTAACTGAAAACTTGTCATTCACATTTGAGACGGAATTCACGATGGGAATGTATTCGGCCCCCTTACCGGGCCTTGGGGTGCTGCTTTCCCGCTTGTGGAACCGAGTTGGGGTCGTCAAATGGCCTGGTGCATTGTTTGAAACACTGGTTAATGAGTTGTCAAGGTCGGAAATCATAGAACATAAGAGCAGCTCATTAACTGAAATTTTGAACATCGACAACTGGTTAACCAAAAGCCAGAGCGACAAATGATTAACCAAGGAGGCAACTCATTAACTGAATTTCGAACATCGACAACTGGTTAACCAAAAGACACAGGGACAAATGAGTAACCAAAGGGCCAACTCATTAACTGAAATTTCAAAGAGGCAACTCATTAACTGAAATTTTGAACATCGACAACTGGTTAACCAAAAGCCAGAGCGACAAATGATTAACCAAGGAGGCAACTCATTAACTGAATTTCGAACATCGACAACTGGTTAACCAAAAGTCAGAGCGACAAATGATTAACCAAGGAGGCAACTCATTAACTGAATTTCGAACATCGACAACTGGGTAACCAAGAGTCAGAGCGACAAATGATTAACCAAGGAGGCAACTCATTAACTGAATTTCGAACATCGACAACTGGTTAACCAAAAGACACAGGGACAAATGAGTAACCAAAGGGCCAACTCATTAACTGAAATTTCAAAGAGGCAACTCATTAACTGAAATTTTGAACATCGACAACTGGTTAACCAAAAGCCAGAGCGACAAATGATTAACCAAGGAGGCAACTCATTAACTGAATTTCGAACATCGACAACTGGTTAACCAAATGTCAGAGCGACAAATGATTAACCAAGGAGGCAACTCAATAACTGAATTTCGAACATCGACAACTGGTTAACCAAGTGTCAGAGCGACAAATGAGTAACCAAGCAGGCAACTGATTAACTGAAAACTTGTCTTTCACATTTGGGACGGAATTCACGATGGGAATGTATTCGGCCCCCTTACCGGGCCTTGGGGTGCTGCTTTCCCGCTTGTGGAACCGAGTTGGGGTCGTCAAATGGCCTGGTGCATTGTTTGAAACACTGGTTAATGAGTTGTCAAGGTCGGAAATCATAGAACATAAGAGCAGCTCATTAACTGAAATTTTGAACATCGACAACTGGTTAACCAAAAGCCAGAGCGACAAATGATTAACCAAGGAGGCAACTCATTAACTGAATTTCGAACATCGACAACTGGTTAACCAAAAGACACAGGGACAAATGAGTCACCAAAGGGCCAACTCATTAACTGAAATTTCAAAGAGGCAACTCAATAACTGAAATTTTGAACATCGACAACTGGTTAACCAAAAGCCAGAGCGACAAATGATTAACCAAGGAGGCAACTCATTAACTGAATTTCGAACATCGACAACTGGGTAACCAAAAGACACAGGGACAAATGAGTAACCAAAGGGCCAACTCATTAACTGAAATTTCAAAGAGGCTACTCATTAACTGAAATTTGAACATCGACAACTGGGTAACCAAATGTCAGAGCGACAAATGAGTAACCAAGCAGGCAACTGATTAACTGAAAACTTGTCATTCACATTTGGGACGGAATTCACGATGGGAATGTATTCGGCCCCCTTACCGGGCCTTGGGGTGCTGCTTTCCCGCTTGTGGAACCGAGTTGGGGTCGTCAAATGGCCTGGTGCATTGTTTGAAACACTGGTTAATGAGTTGTCAAGGTAGGAAATCATAGAACATAAGAGCAGCTCATTAACTGAAATTTTGAACATCGACAACTGGTTAACCAAAAGCCAGAGCGACAAATGATTAACCAAGGAGGCAACTCATTAACTGAATTTCGAACATCGACAACTGGTTAACCAAAAGACACAGGGACAAATGAGTCACCAAAGGGCCAACTCATTAACTGAAATTTCAAAGAGGCAACTCAATAACTGAAATTTTGAACATCGACAACTGGTTAACCAAAAGCCAGAGCGACAAATGATTAACCAAGGAGGCAACTCATTAACTGAATTTCGAACATCGACAACTGGTTAACCAAATGTCAGAGCGACAAATGATTAACCAAGGAGGCAACTCAGTAACTGAATTTCGAACATCGACAACTGGTTAACCAAGAGTCAGGGCGACAAATGATTAACCAAGGAGGCAACTCATTAACTGAATTTCGAACATCGACAACTGGGTAACCAAAAGACACAGGGACAAATGAGTAACCAAAGGGCCAACTCATTAACTGAAATTTCAAAGAGGCAACTCATTAACTGAAATTTTGAACATCGACAACTGGTTAACCAAATGTCAGAGCGACAAATGAGTAACCAAGCAGGCAACTGATTAACTGAAAACTTGTCATTCACATTTGAGACGGAATTCACGATGGGAATGTATTCGGCCCCCTTACCGGGCCTTGGGGTGCTGCTTTCCCGCTTGTGGAACCGAGTTGGGGTCGTCAAATGGCCTGGTGCATTGTTTGAAACACTGGTTAATGAGTTGTCAAGGTCGGAAATCATAGAACATAAGAGCAGCTCATTAACTGAAATTTTGAACATCGACAACTGGTTAACCAAAAGCCAGAGCGACAAATGATTAACCAAGGAGGCAACTCATTAACTGAATTTCGAACATCGACAACTGGTTAACCAAAAGACACAGGGACAAATGAGTAACCAAAGGGCCAACTCATTAACTGAAATTTCAAAGAGGCAACTCATTAACTGAAATTTTGAACATCGACAACTGGTTAACCAAAAGCCAGAGCGACAAATGATTAACCAAGGAGGCAACTCATTAACTGAATTTCGAACATCGACAACTGGTTAACCAAAAGACACAGGGACAAATGAGTAACCAAAGGGCCAACTCAGTAACTGAAATTTCAAAGAGGCAACTCATTAACTGAAATTTTGAACATCGACAACTGGTTAACCAAAAGCCAGAGCGACAAATGATTAACCAAGGAGGCAACTCATTAACTGAATTTCGAACATCGACAACTGGGTAACCAAAAGACACAGGGACAAATGAGTAACCAAAGGGCCAACTCATTAACTGAAATTTCAAAGAGGCAACTCATTAACTGAAATTTTGAACATCGACAACTGGTTAACCAAATGTCAGAGCGACAAATGATTAACCAAGCAGGCAACTGATTAACTGAAAACTTGTCATTCACATTTGGGACGGAATTCACGATGGGAATGTATTCGGCCCCCTTACCGGGCCTTGGGGTGCTGCTTTCCCGCTTGTGGAACCGAGTTGGGGTCGTCAAATGGCCTGGTGCATTGTTTGAAACACTGGTTAATGAGTTGTCAAGGTAGGAAATCATAGAACATAAGAGCAGCTCATTAACTGAAATTTTGAACATCGACAACTGGTTAACCAAAAGCCAGAGCGACAAATGATTAACCAAGGAGGCAACTCATTAACTGAATTTCGAACATCGACAACTGGCTAACCAAAAGACACAGGGACAAATGAGTAACCAAAGGGCCAACTCATTAACTGAAATTTCAAAGAGGCAACTCATTAACTGAAATTTTGAACATCGACAACTGGTTAACCAAAAGCCAGAGCGACAAATGATTAACCAAGGAGGCAACTCATTAACTGAATTTCGAACATCGACAACTGGATAACCAAATGTCAGAGCGACAAATGATTAACCAAGGAGGCAACTCATTAACTGAATTTCGAACATCGACAACTGGTTAACCAAGAGTCCGAGCGACAAATGATTAACCAAGGAGGCAACTCATTAACTGAATTTCGAACATCGACAACTGGTTAACCAAATGTCAGAGCGACAAATGATTAACCAAGGAGGCAACTCATTAACTGAATTTCGAACATCGACAACTGGGTAACCAAAAGACACAGGGACAAATGAGTAACCAAAGGGCCAACTCATTAACTGAAATTTCAAAGAGGCTACTCATTAACTGAAATTTGAACATCGACAACTGGTTAACCAAATGTCAGAGCGACAAATGAGTAACCAAGCAGGCAACTGATTAACTGAAAACTTGTCATTCACATTTGGGACGGAATTCACGATGGGAATGTATTCGGCCCCCTTACCGGGCCTTGGGGTGCTGCTTTCCCGCTTGTGGAACCGAGTTGGGGTCGTCAAATGGCCTGGTGCATTGTTTGAAACACTGGTTAATGAGTTGTCAAGGTAGGAAATCATAGAACATAAGAGCAGCTCATTAACTGAAATTTTGAACATCGACAACTGGTTAACCAAAAGCCAGAGCGACAAATGATTAACCAAGGAGGCAACTCATTAACTGAATTTCGAACATCGACAACTGGTTAACCAAAAGACACAGGGACAAATGAGTCACCAAAGGGCCAACTCATTAACTGAAATTTCAAAGAGGCAACTCAATAACTGAAATTTTGAACATCGACAACTGGTTAACCAAAAGCCAGAGCGACAAATGATTAACCAAGGAGGCAACTCATTAACTGAATTTCGAACATCGACAACTGGTTAACCAAATGTCAGAGCGACAAATGATTAACCAAGGAGGCAACTCAGTAACTGAATTTCGAACATCGACAACTGGTTAACCAAGAGTCAGGGCGACAAATGATTAACCAAGGAGGCAACTCATTAACTGAATTTCGAACATCGACAACTGGGTAACCAAAAGACACAGGGACAAATGAGTAACCAAAGGGCCAACTCATTAACTGAAATTTCAAAGAGGCAACTCATTAACTGAAATTTTGAACATCGACAACTGGTTAACCAAATGTCAGAGCGACAAATGAGTAACCAAGCAGGCAACTGATTAACTGAAAACTTGTCATTCACATTTGAGACGGAATTCACGATGGGAATGTATTCGGCCCCCTTACCGGGCCTTGGGGTGCTGCTTTCCCGCTTGTGGAACCGAGTTGGGGTCGTCAAATGGCCTGGTGCATTGTTTGAAACACTGGTTAATGAGTTGTCAAGGTCGGAAATCATAGAACATAAGAGCAGCTCATTAACTGAAATTTTGAACATCGACAACTGGTTAACCAAAAGCCAGAGCGACAAATGATTAACCAAGGAGGCAACTCATTAACTGAATTTCGAACATCGACAACTGGTTAACCAAAAGACACAGGGACAAATGAGTAACCAAAGGGCCAACTCATTAACTGAAATTTCAAAGAGGCAACTCATTAACTGAAATTTTGAACATCGACAACTGGTTAACCAAAAGCCAGAGCGACAAATGATTAACCAAGGAGGCAACTCATTAACTGAATTTCGAACATCGACAACTGGTTAACCAAAAGACACAGGGACAAATGAGTAACCAAAGGGCCAACTCAGTAACTGAAATTTCAAAGAGGCAACTCATTAACTGAAATTTTGAACATCGACAACTGGTTAACCAAAAGCCAGAGCGACAAATGATTAACCAAGGAGGCAACTCATTAACTGAATTTCGAACATCGACAACTGGGTAACCAAAAGACACAGGGACAAATGAGTAACCAAAGGGCCAACTCATTAACTGAAATTTCAAAGAGGCAACTCATTAACTGAAATTTTGAACATCGACAACTGGTTAACCAAATGTCAGAGCGACAAATGATTAACCAAGCAGGCAACTGATTAACTGAAAACTTGTCATTCACATTTGGGACGGAATTCACGATGGGAATGTATTCGGCCCCCTTACCGGGCCTTGGGGTGCTGCTTTCCCGCTTGTGGAACCGAGTTGGGGTCGTCAAATGGCCTGGTGCATTGTTTGAAACACTGGTTAATGAGTTGTCAAGGTAGGAAATCATAGAACATAAGAGCAGCTCATTAACTGAAATTTTGAACATCGACAACTGGTTAACCAAAAGCCAGAGCGACAAATGATTAACCAAGGAGGCAACTCATTAACTGAATTTCGAACATCGACAACTGGCTAACCAAAAGACACAGGGACAAATGAGTAACCAAAGGGCCAACTCATTAACTGAAATTTCAAAGAGGCAACTCATTAACTGAAATTTTGAACATCGACAACTGGTTAACCAAAAGCCAGAGCGACAAATGATTAACCAAGGAGGCAACTCATTAACTGAATTTCGAACATCGACAACTGGTTAACCAAATGTCAGAGCGACAAATGATTAACCAAGGAGGCAACTCATTAACTGAATTTCGAACATCGACAACTGGTTAACCAAAAGACACAGGGACAAATGAGTAACCAAAGGGCCAACTCATTAACTGAAATTTCAAAGAGGCAACTCATTAACTGAAATTTTGAACATCGACAACTGGTTAACCAAAAGCCAGAGCGACAAATGATTAACCAAGGAGGCAACTCATTAACTGAATTTCGAACATCGACAACTGGTTAACCAAAAGACACAGGGACAAATGAGTCACCAAGGAGGCAACTCAGTAACTGAATTTCGAACATCGACAACTGGTTAACCAAGAGTCAGGGCGACAAATGATTAACCAAGGAGGCAACTCATTAACTGAATTTCGAACATCGACAACTGGGTAACCAAAAGACACAGGGACAAATGAGTAACCAAAGGGCCAACTCATTAACTGAAATTTCAAAGAGGCAACTCATTAACTGAAATTTTGAACATCGACAACTGGTTAACCAAATGTCAGAGCGACAAATGAGTAACCAAGCAGGCAACTGATTAACTGAAAACTTGTCATTCACATTTGAGACGGAATTCACGATGGGAATGTATTCGGCCCCCTTACCGGGCCTTGGGGTGCTGCTTTCCCGCTTGTGGAACCGAGTTGGGGTCGTCAAATGGCCTGGTGCATTGTTTGAAACACTGGTTAATGAGTTGTCAAGGTCGGAAATCATAGAACATAAGAGCAGCTCATTAACTGAAATTTTGAACATCGACAACTGGTTAACCAAAAGCCAGAGCGACAAATGATTAACCAAGGAGGCAACTCATTAACTGAATTTCGAACATCGACAACTGGTTAACCAAAAGACACAGGGACAAATGAGTAACCAAAGGGCCAACTCATTAACTGAAATTTCAAAGAGGCAACTCATTAACTGAAATTTTGAACATCGACAACTGGTTAACCAAAAGCCAGAGCGACAAATGATTAACCAAGGAGGCAACTCATTAACTGAATTTCGAACATCGACAACTGGTTAACCAAAAGACACAGGGACAAATGAGTAACCAAAGGGCCAACTCAGTAACTGAAATTTCAAAGAGGCAACTCATTAACTGAAATTTTGAACATCGACAACTGGTTAACCAAAAGCCAGAGCGACAAATGATTAACCAAGGAGGCAACTCATTAACTGAATTTCGAACATCGACAACTGGGTAACCAAAAGACACAGGGACAAATGAGTAACCAAAGGGCCAACTCATTAACTGAAATTTCAAAGAGGCAACTCATTAACTGAAATTTTGAACATCGACAACTGGTTAACCAAATGTCAGAGCGACAAATGATTAACCAAGCAGGCAACTGATTAACTGAAAACTTGTCATTCACATTTGGGACGGAATTCACGATGGGAATGTATTCGGCCCCCTTACCGGGCCTTGGGGTGCTGCTTTCCCGCTTGTGGAACCGAGTTGGGGTCGTCAAATGGCCTGGTGCATTGTTTGAAACACTGGTTAATGAGTTGTCAAGGTAGGAAATCATAGAACATAAGAGCAGCTCATTAACTGAAATTTTGAACATCGACAACTGGTTAACCAAAAGCCAGAGCGACAAATGATTAACCAAGGAGGCAACTCATTAACTGAATTTCGAACATCGACAACTGGCTAACCAAAAGACACAGGGACAAATGAGTAACCAAAGGGCCAACTCATTAACTGAAATTTCAAAGAGGCAACTCATTAACTGAAATTTTGAACATCGACAACTGGTTAACCAAAAGCCAGAGCGACAAATGATTAACCAAGGAGGCAACTCAGTAACTGAATTTCGAACATCGACAACTGGTTAACCAAATGTCAGAGCGACAAATGATTAACCAAGGAGGCAACTCATTAACTGAATTTCGAACATCGACAACTGGTTAACCAAATGTCAGAGCGACAAATGAATAACCAAGGAGGCAACTCAGTAACTGAATTTCGAACATCGACAACTGGTTAACCAAGAGTCAGGGCGACAAATGATTAACCAAGGAGGCAACTCATTAACTGAATTTCGAACATCGACAACTGGGTAACCAAAAGACACAGGGACAAATGAGTAACCAAAGGGCCAACTCATTAACTGAAATTTCAAAGAGGCAACTCATTAACTGAAATTTTGAACATCGACAACTGGTTAACCAAATGTCAGAGCGACAAATGAGTAACCAAGCAGGCAACTGATTAACTGAAAACTTGTCATTCACATTTGAGACGGAATTCACGATGGGAATGTATTCGGCCCCCTTACCGGGCCTTGGGGTGCTGCTTTCCCGCTTGTGGAACCGAGTTGGGGTCGTCAAATGGCCTGGTGCATTGTTTGAAACACTGGTTAATGAGTTGTCAAGGTCGGAAATCATAGAACATAAGAGCAGCTCATTAACTGAAATTTTGAACATCGACAACTGGTTAACCAAAAGCCAGAGCGACAAATGATTAACCAAGGAGGCAACTCATTAACTGAATTTCGAACATCGACAACTGGTTAACCAAAAGACACAGGGACAAATGAGTAACCAAAGGGCCAACTCATTAACTGAAATTTCAAAGAGGCAACTCATTAACTGAAATTTTGAACATCGACAACTGGTTAACCAAAAGCCAGAGCGACAAATGATTAACCAAGGAGGCAACTCATTAACTGAATTTCGAACATCGACAACTGGTTAACCAAAAGACACAGGGACAAATGAGTAACCAAAGGGCCAACTCAGTAACTGAAATTTCAAAGAGGCAACTCATTAACTGAAATTTTGAACATCGACAACTGGTTAACCAAAAGCCAGAGCGACAAATGATTAACCAAGGAGGCAACTCATTAACTGAATTTCGAACATCGACAACTGGGTAACCAAAAGACACAGGGACAAATGAGTAACCAAAGGGCCAACTCATTAACTGAAATTTCAAAGAGGCAACTCATTAACTGAAATTTTGAACATCGACAACTGGTTAACCAAATGTCAGAGCGACAAATGATTAACCAAGCAGGCAACTGATTAACTGAAAACTTGTCATTCACATTTGGGACGGAATTCACGATGGGAATGTATTCGGCCCCCTTACCGGGCCTTGGGGTGCTGCTTTCCCGCTTGTGGAACCGAGTTGGGGTCGTCAAATGGCCTGGTGCATTGTTTGAAACACTGGTTAATGAGTTGTCAAGGTAGGAAATCATAGAACATAAGAGCAGCTCATTAACTGAAATTTTGAACATCGACAACTGGTTAACCAAAAGCCAGAGCGACAAATGATTAACCAAGGAGGCAACTCATTAACTGAATTTCGAACATCGACAACTGGCTAACCAAAAGACACAGGGACAAATGAGTAACCAAAGGGCCAACTCATTAACTGAAATTTCAAAGAGGCAACTCATTAACTGAAATTTTGAACATCGACAACTGGTTAACCAAAAGCCAGAGCGACAAATGATTAACCAAGGAGGCAACTCATTAACTGAATTTCGAACATCGACAACTGGTTAACCAAATGTCAGAGCGACAAATGATTAACCAAGGAGGCAACTCATTAACTGAATTTCGAACATCGACAACTGGTTAACCAAAAGACACAGGGACAAATGAGTAACCAAAGGGCCAACTCATTAACTGAAATTTCAAAGAGGCAACTCATTAACTGAAATTTTGAACATCGACAACTGGTTAACCAAAAGCCAGAGCGACAAATGATTAACCAAGGAGGCAACTCATTAACTGAATTTCGAACATCGACAACTGGTTAACCAAAAGACACAGGGACAAATGAGTCACCAAGGAGGCAACTCAGTAACTGAATTTCGAACATCGACAACTGGTTAACCAAGAGTCAGGGCGACAAATGATTAACCAAGGAGGCAACTCATTAACTGAATTTCGAACATCGACAACTGGGTAACCAAAAGACACAGGGACAAATGAGTAACCAAAGGGCCAACTCATTAACTGAAATTTCAAAGAGGCAACTCATTAACTGAAATTTTGAACATCGACAACTGGTTAACCAAATGTCAGAGCGACAAATGAGTAACCAAGCAGGCAACTGATTAACTGAAAACTTGTCATTCACATTTGAGACGGAATTCACGATGGGAATGTATTCGGCCCCCTTACCGGGCCTTGGGGTGCTGCTTTCCCGCTTGTGGAACCGAGTTGGGGTCGTCAAATGGCCTGGTGCATTGTTTGAAACACTGGTTAATGAGTTGTCAAGGTCGGAAATCATAGAACATAAGAGCAGCTCATTAACTGAAATTTTGAACATCGACAACTGGTTAACCAAAAGCCAGAGCGACAAATGATTAACCAAGGAGGCAACTCATTAACTGAATTTCGAACATCGACAACTGGTTAACCAAAAGACACAGGGACAAATGAGTAACCAAAGGGCCAACTCATTAACTGAAATTTCAAAGAGGCAACTCATTAACTGAAATTTTGAACATCGACAACTGGTTAACCAAAAGCCAGAGCGACAAATGATTAACCAAGGAGGCAACTCATTAACTGAATTTCGAACATCGACAACTGGTTAACCAAAAGACACAGGGACAAATGAGTAACCAAAGGGCCAACTCAGTAACTGAAATTTCAAAGAGGCAACTCATTAACTGAAATTTTGAACATCGACAACTGGTTAACCAAAAGCCAGAGCGACAAATGATTAACCAAGGAGGCAACTCATTAACTGAATTTCGAACATCGACAACTGGGTAACCAAAAGACACAGGGACAAATGAGTAACCAAAGGGCCAACTCATTAACTGAAATTTCAAAGAGGCAACTCATTAACTGAAATTTTGAACATCGACAACTGGTTAACCAAATGTCAGAGCGACAAATGATTAACCAAGCAGGCAACTGATTAACTGAAAACTTGTCATTCACATTTGGGACGGAATTCACGATGGGAATGTATTCGGCCCCCTTACCGGGCCTTGGGGTGCTGCTTTCCCGCTTGTGGAACCGAGTTGGGGTCGTCAAATGGCCTGGTGCATTGTTTGAAACACTGGTTAATGAGTTGTCAAGGTAGGAAATCATAGAACATAAGAGCAGCTCATTAACTGAAATTTTGAACATCGACAACTGGTTAACCAAAAGCCAGAGCGACAAATGATTAACCAAGGAGGCAACTCATTAACTGAATTTCGAACATCGACAACTGGCTAACCAAAAGACACAGGGACAAATGAGTAACCAAAGGGCCAACTCATTAACTGAAATTTCAAAGAGGCAACTCATTAACTGAAATTTTGAACATCGACAACTGGTTAACCAAAAGCCAGAGCGACAAATGATTAACCAAGGAGGCAACTCATTAACTGAATTTCGAACATCGACAACTGGTTAACCAAATGTCAGAGCGACAAATGATTAACCAAGGAGGCAACTCATTAACTGAATTTCGAACATCGACAACTGGTTAACCAAAAGACACAGGGACAAATGAGTAACCAAAGGGCCAACTCATTAACTGAAATTTCAAAGAGGCAACTCATTAACTGAAATTTTGAACATCGACAACTGGTTAACCAAAAGCCAGAGCGACAAATGATTAACCAAGGAGGCAACTCATTAACTGAATTTCGAACATCGACAACTGGATAACCAAAAGACACAGGGACAAATGAGTAACCAAAGGGCCAACTCATTAACTGAAATTTCAAAGAGGCAACTCATTAACTGAAATTTTGAACATCGACAACTGGTTAACCAAAAGCCAGAGCGACAAATGATTAACCAAGGAGGCAACTCATAAACTGAATTTCGAACATCGACAACTGGGTAACCAAAAGACACAGGGACAAATGAGTAACCAAAGGGCCAACTCATTAACTGAAATTTCAAAGAGGCTACTCATTAACTGAAATTTGAACATCGACAACTGGTTAACCAAATGTCAGAGCGACAAATGAGTAACCAAGCAGGCAACTGATTAACTGAAAACTTGTCTTTCACATTTGGGACGGAATTCACGATGGGAATGTATTCGGCCCCCTTACCGGGCCTTGGGGTGCTGCTTTCCCGCTTGTGGAACCGAGTTGGGGTCGTCAAATGGCCTGGTGCATTGTTTGAAACACTGGTTAATGAGTTGTCAAGGTAGGAAATCATAGAACATAAGAGCAGCTCATTAACTGAAATTTTGAACATCGACAACTGGTTAACCAAAAGTCAGAGCGACAAATGATTAACCAAGGAGGCAACTCATTAACTGAATTTCGAACATCGACAACTGGGTAACCAAGAGTCAGAGCGACAAATGATTAACCAAGGAGGCAACTCATTAACTGAATTTCGAACATCGACAACTGGTTAACCAAAAGACACAGGGACAAATGAGTAACCAAAGGGCCAACTCATTAACTGAAATTTCAAAGAGGCAACTCATTAACTGAAATTTTGAACATCGACAACTGGTTAACCAAAAGCCAGAGCGACAAATGATTAACCAAGGAGGCAACTCATTAACTGAATTTCGAACATCGACAACTGGTTAACCAAATGTCAGAGCGACAAATGATTAACCAAGGAGGCAACTCAATAACTGAATTTCGAACATCGACAACTGGTTAACCAAGAGTCAGGGCGACAAATGATTAACCAAGGAGGCAACTCATTAACTGAATTTCGAACATCGACAACTGGGTAACCAAAAGACACAGGGACAAATGAGTAACCAAAGGGCCAACTCATTAACTGAAATTTCAAAGAGGCAACTCATTAACTGAAATTTTGAACATCGACAACTGGATAACCAAATGTCAGAGCGACAAATGATTAACCAAGGAGGCAACTGATTAACTGAAAACTTGTCATTCACATTTGGGACGGAATTCACGATGGGAATGTATTCGGCCCCCTTACCGGGCCTTGGGGTGCTGCTTTCCCGCTTGTGGAACCGAGTTGGGGTCGTCAAATGGCCTGGTGCATTGTTTGAAACACTGGTTAATGAGTTGTCAAGGTCGGAAATCATAGAACATAAGAGCAGCTCATTAACTGAAATTTTGAACATCGACAACTGGTTAACCAAAAGCCAGAGCGACAAATGATTAACCAAGGAGGCAACTCAGTAACTGAATTTCGAACATCGACAACTGGTTAACCAAAAGACACAGGGACAAATGAGTAACCAAAGGGCCAACTCATTAACTGAAATTTCAAAGAGGCAACTCATTAACTGAAATTTTGAACATCGACAACTGGTTAACCAAAAGCCAGAGCGACAAATGATTAACCAAGGAGGCAACTCATTAACTGAATTTCGAACATCGACAACTGGTTAACCAAATGTCAGAGCGACAAATGATTAACCAAGGAGGCAACTCATTAACTGAATTTCGAACATCGACAACTGGTTAACCAAAAGACACAGGGACAAATGAGTAACCAAAGGGCCAACTCATTAACTGAAATTTCAAAGAGGCAACTCATTAACTGAAATTTTGAACATCGACAACTGGTTAACCAAAAGCCAGAGCGACAAATGATTAACCAAGGAGGCAACTCATTAACTGAATTTCGAACATCGACAACTGGATAACCAAAAGACACAGGGACAAATGAGTAACCAAAGGGCCAACTCATTAACTGAAATTTCAAAGAGGCAACTCATTAACTGAAATTTTGAACATCGACAACTGGTTAACCAAAAGCCAGAGCGACAAATGATTAACCAAGGAGGCAACTCATAAACTGAATTTCGAACATCGACAACTGGGTAACCAAAAGACACAGGGACAAATGAGTAACCAAAGGGCCAACTCATTAACTGAAATTTCAAAGAGGCTACTCATTAACTGAAATTTGAACATCGACAACTGGTTAACCAAATGTCAGAGCGACAAATGAGTAACCAAGCAGGCAACTGATTAACTGAAAACTTGTCTTTCACATTTGGGACGGAATTCACGATGGGAATGTATTCGGCCCCCTTACCGGGCCTTGGGGTGCTGCTTTCCCGCTTGTGGAACCGAGTTGGGGTCGTCAAATGGCCTGGTGCATTGTTTGAAACACTGGTTAATGAGTTGTCAAGGTAGGAAATCATAGAACATAAGAGCAGCTCATTAACTGAAATTTTGAACATCGACAACTGGTTAACCAAAAGCCAGAGCGACAAATGAGTAACCAAGGAGGCAACTCATTAACTGAATTTCGAACATCGACAACTGGTTAACCAAAAGACACAGGGACAAATGAGTAACCAAAGGGCCAACTCATTAACTGAAATTTCAAAGAGGCAACTCATTAACTGAAATTTTGAACATCGACAACTGGTTAACCAAAAGCCAGAGCGACAAATGATTAACCAAGGAGGCAACTCATAAACTGAATTTCGAACATCGACAACTGGGTAACCAAAAGACACAGGGACAAATGAGTAACCAAAGGGCCAACTCATTAACTGAAATTTCAAAGAGGCTACTCATTAACTGAAATTTGAACATCGACAACTGGTTAACCAAATGTCAGAGCGACAAATGAGTAACCAAGCAGGCAACTGATTAACTGAAAACTTGTCTTTCACATTTGGGACGGAATTCACGATGGGAATGTATTCGGCCCCCTTACCGGGCCTTGGGGTGCTGCTTTCCCGCTTGTGGAACCGAGTTGGGGTCGTCAAATGGCCTGGTGCATTGTTTGAAACACTGGTTAATGAGTTGTCAAGGTCGGAAATCATAGAACATAAGAGCAGCTCATTAACTGAAATTTTGAACATCGACAACTGGTTAACCAAAAGCCAGAGCGACAAATGATTAACCAAGGAGGCAACTCATTAACTGAATTTCGAACATCGACAACTGGTTAACCAAAAGACACAGGGACAAATGAGTAACCAAAGGGCCAACTCATTAACTGAAATTTCAAAGAGGCAACTCATTAACTGAAATTTTGAACATCGACAACTGGTTAACCAAAAGCCAGAGCGACAAATGATTAACCAAGGAGGCAACTCATAAACTGAATTTCGAACATCGACAACTGGGTAACCAAAAGACACAGGGACAAATGAGTAACCAAAGGGCCAACTCATTAACTGAAATTTCAAAGAGGCTACTCATTAACTGAAATTTGAACATCGACAACTGGTTAACCAAATGTCAGAGCGACAAATGAGTAACCAAGCAGGCAACTGATTAACTGAAAACTTGTCTTTCACATTTGGGACGGAATTCACGATGGGAATGTATTCGGCCCCCTTACCGGGCCTTGGGGTGCTGCTTTCCCGCTTGTGGAACCGAGTTGGGGTCGTCAAATGGCCTGGTGCATTGTTTGAAACACTGGTTAATGAGTTGTCAAGGTCGGAAATCATAGAACATAAGAGCAGCTCATTAACTGAAATTTTGAACATCGACAACTGGTTAACCAAAAGCCAGAGCGACAAATGATTAACCAAGGAGGCAACTCATTAACTGAATTTCGAACATCGACAACTGGTTAACCAAAAGACACAGGGACAAATGAGTCACCAAAGGGCCAACTCATTAACTGAAATTTCAAAGAGGCAACTCAATAACTGAAATTTTGAACATCGACAACTGGTTAACCAAAAGCCAGAGCGACAAATGATTAACCAAGGAGGCAACTCATTAACTGAATTTCGAACATCGACAACTGGGTAACCAAAAGACACAGGGACAAATGAGTAACCAAAGGGCCAACTCATTAACTGAAATTTCAAAGAGGCTACTCATTAACTGAAATTTGAACATCGACAACTGGGTAACCAAATGTCAGAGCGACAAATGAGTAACCAAGCAGGCAACTGATTAACTGAAAACTTGTCATTCACATTTGGGACGGAATTCACGATGGGAATGTATTCGGCCCCCTTACCGGGCCTTGGGGTGCTGCTTTCCCGCTTGTGGAACCGAGTTGGGGTCGTCAAATGGCCTGGTGCATTGTTTGAAACACTGGTTAATGAGTTGTCAAGGTAGGAAATCATAGAACATAAGAGCAGCTCATTAACTGAAATTTTGAACATCGACAACTGGTTAACCAAAAGCCAGAGCGACAAATGATTAACCAAGGAGGCAACTCATTAACTGAATTTCGAACATCGACAACTGGTTAACCAAAAGACACAGGGACAAATGAGTCACCAAAGGGCCAACTCATTAACTGAAATTTCAAAGAGGCAACTCAATAACTGAAATTTTGAACATCGACAACTGGTTAACCAAAAGCCAGAGCGACAAATGATTAACCAAGGAGGCAACTCATTAACTGAATTTCGAACATCGACAACTGGTTAACCAAATGTCAGAGCGACAAATGATTAACCAAGGAGGCAACTCAGTAACTGAATTTCGAACATCGACAACTGGTTAACCAAGAGTCAGGGCGACAAATGATTAACCAAGGAGGCAACTCATTAACTGAATTTCGAACATCGACAACTGGGTAACCAAAAGACACAGGGACAAATGAGTAACCAAAGGGCCAACTCATTAACTGAAATTTCAAAGAGGCAACTCATTAACTGAAATTTTGAACATCGACAACTGGTTAACCAAATGTCAGAGCGACAAATGAGTAACCAAGCAGGCAACTGATTAACTGAAAACTTGTCATTCACATTTGAGACGGAATTCACGATGGGAATGTATTCGGCCCCCTTACCGGGCCTTGGGGTGCTGCTTTCCCGCTTGTGGAACCGAGTTGGGGTCGTCAAATGGCCTGGTGCATTGTTTGAAACACTGGTTAATGAGTTGTCAAGGTCGGAAATCATAGAACATAAGAGCAGCTCATTAACTGAAATTTTGAACATCGACAACTGGTTAACCAAAAGCCAGAGCGACAAATGATTAACCAAGGAGGCAACTCATTAACTGAATTTCGAACATCGACAACTGGTTAACCAAAAGACACAGGGACAAATGAGTAACCAAAGGGCCAACTCATTAACTGAAATTTCAAAGAGGCAACTCATTAACTGAAATTTTGAACATCGACAACTGGTTAACCAAAAGCCAGAGCGACAAATGATTAACCAAGGAGGCAACTCATTAACTGAATTTCGAACATCGACAACTGGTTAACCAAAAGACACAGGGACAAATGAGTAACCAAAGGGCCAACTCAGTAACTGAAATTTCAAAGAGGCAACTCATTAACTGAAATTTTGAACATCGACAACTGGTTAACCAAAAGCCAGAGCGACAAATGATTAACCAAGGAGGCAACTCATTAACTGAATTTCGAACATCGACAACTGGGTAACCAAAAGACACAGGGACAAATGAGTAACCAAAGGGCCAACTCATTAACTGAAATTTCAAAGAGGCAACTCATTAACTGAAATTTTGAACATCGACAACTGGTTAACCAAATGTCAGAGCGACAAATGATTAACCAAGCAGGCAACTGATTAACTGAAAACTTGTCATTCACATTTGGGACGGAATTCACGATGGGAATGTATTCGGCCCCCTTACCGGGCCTTGGGGTGCTGCTTTCCCGCTTGTGGAACCGAGTTGGGGTCGTCAAATGGCCTGGTGCATTGTTTGAAACACTGGTTAATGAGTTGTCAAGGTAGGAAATCATAGAACATAAGAGCAGCTCATTAACTGAAATTTTGAACATCGACAACTGGTTAACCAAAAGCCAGAGCGACAAATGATTAACCAAGGAGGCAACTCATTAACTGAATTTCGAACATCGACAACTGGCTAACCAAAAGACACAGGGACAAATGAGTAACCAAAGGGCCAACTCATTAACTGAAATTTCAAAGAGGCAACTCATTAACTGAAATTTTGAACATCGACAACTGGTTAACCAAAAGCCAGAGCGACAAATGATTAACCAAGGAGGCAACTCATTAACTGAATTTCGAACATCGACAACTGGATAACCAAATGTCAGAGCGACAAATGATTAACCAAGGAGGCAACTCATTAACTGAATTTCGAACATCGACAACTGGTTAACCAAGAGTCCGAGCGACAAATGATTAACCAAGGAGGCAACTCATTAACTGAATTTCGAACATCGACAACTGGTTAACCAAATGTCAGAGCGACAAATGATTAACCAAGGAGGCAACTCATTAACTGAATTTCGAACATCGACAACTGGGTAACCAAAAGACACAGGGACAAATGAGTAACCAAAGGGCCAACTCATTAACTGAAATTTCAAAGAGGCTACTCATTAACTGAAATTTGAACATCGACAACTGGTTAACCAAATGTCAGAGCGACAAATGAGTAACCAAGCAGGCAACTGATTAACTGAAAACTTGTCATTCACATTTGGGACGGAATTCACGATGGGAATGTATTCGGCCCCCTTACCGGGCCTTGGGGTGCTGCTTTCCCGCTTGTGGAACCGAGTTGGGGTCGTCAAATGGCCTGGTGCATTGTTTGAAACACTGGTTAATGAGTTGTCAAGGTAGGAAATCATAGAACATAAGAGCAGCTCATTAACTGAAATTTTGAACATCGACAACTGGTTAACCAAAAGCCAGAGCGACAAATGATTAACCAAGGAGGCAACTCATTAACTGAATTTCGAACATCGACAACTGGTTAACCAAAAGACACAGGGACAAATGAGTAACCAAAGGGCCAACTCAGTAACTGAAATTTCAAAGAGGCAACTCAATAACTGAAATTTTGAACATCGACAACTGGTTAACCAAAAGCCAGAGCGACAAATGATTAACCAAGGAGGCAACTCATTAACTGAATTTCGAACATCGACAACTGGGTAACCAAAAGACACAGGGACAAATGAGTAACCAAAGGGCCAACTCATTAACTGAAATTTCAAAGAGGCAACTCATTAACTGAAATTTTGAACATCGACAACTGGTTAACCAAATGTCAGAGCGACAAATGATTAACCAAGCAGGCAACTGATTAACTGAAAACTTGTCATTCACATTTGGGACGGAATTCACGATGGGAATGTATTCGGCCCCCTTACCGGGCCTTGGGGTGCTGCTTTCCCGCTTGTGGAACCGAGTTGGGGTCGTCAAATGGCCTGGTGCATTGTTTGAAACACTGGTTAATGAGTTGTCAAGGTAGGAAATCATAGAACATAAGAGCAGCTCATTAACTGAAATTTTGAACATCGACAACTGGTTAACCAAAAGCCAGAGCGACAAATGATTAACCAAGGAGGCAACTCATTAACTGAATTTCGAACATCGACAACTGGCTAACCAAAAGACACAGGGACAAATGAGTAACCAAAGGGCCAACTCATTAACTGAAATTTCAAAGAGGCAACTCATTAACTGAAATTTTGAACATCGACAACTGGTTAACCAAAAGCCAGAGCGACAAATGATTAACCAAGGAGGCAACTCATTAACTGAATTTCGAACATCGACAACTGGTTAACCAAATGTCAGAGCGACAAATGATTAACCAAGGAGGCAACTCATTAACTGAATTTCGAACATCGACAACTGGTTAACCAAATGTCAGAGCGACAAATGATTAACCAAGGAGGCAACTCAGTAACTGAATTTCGAACATCGACAACTGGTTAACCAAGAGTCAGGGCGACAAATGATTAACCAAGGAGGCAACTCATTAACTGAATTTCGAACATCGACAACTGGGTAACCAAAAGACACAGGGACAAATGAGTAACCAAAGGGCCAACTCATTAACTGAAATTTCAAAGAGGCAACTCATTAACTGAAATTTTGAACATCGACAACTGGTTAACCAAATGTCAGAGCGACAAATGAGTAACCAAGCAGGCAACTGATTAACTGAAAACTTGTCATTCACATTTGAGACGGAATTCACGATGGGAATGTATTCGGCCCCCTTACCGGGCCTTGGGGTGCTGCTTTCCCGCTTGTGGAACCGAGTTGGGGTCGTCAAATGGCCTGGTGCATTGTTTGAAACACTGGTTAATGAGTTGTCAAGGTCGGAAATCATAGAACATAAGAGCAGCTCATTAACTGAAATTTTGAACATCGACAACTGGTTAACCAAAAGCCAGAGCGACAAATGATTAACCAAGGAGGCAACTCATTAACTGAATTTCGAACATCGACAACTGGGTAACCAAGAGTCAGAGCGACAAATGATTAACCAAGGAGGCAACTCATTAACTGAATTTCGAACATCGACAACTGGTTAACCAAAAGACACAGGGACAAATGAGTAACCAAAGGGCCAACTCATTAACTGAAATTTCAAAGAGGCAACTCATTAACTGAAATTTTGAACATCGACAACTGGTTAACCAAAAGCCAGAGCGACAAATGATTAACCAAGGAGGCAACTCATTAACTGAATTTCGAACATCGACAACTGGTTAACCAAATGTCAGAGCGACAAATGATTAACCAAGGAGGCAACTCAATAACTGAATTTCGAACATCGACAACTGGTTAACCAAGAGTCAGGGCGACAAATGATTAACCAAGGAGGCAACTCATTAACTGAATTTCGAACATCGACAACTGGGTAACCAAAAGACACAGGGACAAATGAGTAACCAAAGGGCCAACTCATTAACTGAAATTTCAAAGAGGCAACTCATTAACTGAAATTTTGAACATCGACAACTGGATAACCAAATGTCAGAGCGACAAATGATTAACCAAGGAGGCAACTGATTAACTGAAAACTTGTCATTCACATTTGGGACGGAATTCACGATGGGAATGTATTCGGCCCCCTTACCGGGCCTTGGGGTGCTGCTTTCCCGCTTGTGGAACCGAGTTGGGGTCGTCAAATGGCCTGGTGCATTGTTTGAAACACTGGTTAATGAGTTGTCAAGGTCGGAAATCATAGAACATAAGAGCAGCTCATTAACTGAAATTTTGAACATCGACAACTGGTTAACCAAAAGCCAGAGCGACAAATGATTAACCAAGGAGGCAACTCAGTAACTGAATTTCGAACATCGACAACTGGTTAACCAAAAGACACAGGGACAAATGAGTAACCAAAGGGCCAACTCATTAACTGAAATTTCAAAGAGGCAACTCATTAACTGAAATTTTGAACATCGACAACTGGTTAACCAAAAGCCAGAGCGACAAATGATTAACCAAGGAGGCAACTCATTAACTGAATTTCGAACATCGACAACTGGTTAACCAAATGTCAGAGCGACAAATGATTAACCAAGGAGGCAACTCATTAACTGAATTTCGAACATCGACAACTGGTTAACCAAAAGACACAGGGACAAATGAGTAACCAAAGGGCCAACTCATTAACTGAAATTTCAAAGAGGCAACTCATTAACTGAAATTTTGAACATCGACAACTGGTTAACCAAAAGCCAGAGCGACAAATGATTAACCAAGGAGGCAACTCATTAACTGAATTTCGAACATCGACAACTGGATAACCAAAAGACACAGGGACAAATGAGTAACCAAAGGGCCAACTCATTAACTGAAATTTCAAAGAGGCAACTCATTAACTGAAATTTTGAACATCGACAACTGGTTAACCAAAAGCCAGAGCGACAAATGATTAACCAAGGAGGCAACTCATAAACTGAATTTCGAACATCGACAACTGGGTAACCAAAAGACACAGGGACAAATGAGTAACCAAAGGGCCAACTCATTAACTGAAATTTCAAAGAGGCTACTCATTAACTGAAATTTGAACATCGACAACTGGTTAACCAAATGTCAGAGCGACAAATGAGTAACCAAGCAGGCAACTGATTAACTGAAAACTTGTCTTTCACATTTGGGACGGAATTCACGATGGGAATGTATTCGGCCCCCTTACCGGGCCTTGGGGTGCTGCTTTCCCGCTTGTGGAACCGAGTTGGGGTCGTCAAATGGCCTGGTGCATTGTTTGAAACACTGGTTAATGAGTTGTCAAGGTAGGAAATCATAGAACATAAGAGCAGCTCATTAACTGAAATTTTGAACATCGACAACTGGTTAACCAAAAGCCAGAGCGACAAATGAGTAACCAAGGAGGCAACTCATTAACTGAATTTCGAACATCGACAACTGGTTAACCAAAAGACACAGGGACAAATGAGTAACCAAAGGGCCAACTCATTAACTGAAATTTCAAAGAGGCAACTCATTAACTGAAATTTTGAACATCGACAACTGGTTAACCAAAAGCCAGAGCGACAAATGATTAACCAAGGAGGCAACTCATAAACTGAATTTCGAACATCGACAACTGGGTAACCAAAAGACACAGGGACAAATGAGTAACCAAAGGGCCAACTCATTAACTGAAATTTCAAAGAGGCTACTCATTAACTGAAATTTGAACATCGACAACTGGTTAACCAAATGTCAGAGCGACAAATGAGTAACCAAGCAGGCAACTGATTAACTGAAAACTTGTCTTTCACATTTGGGACGGAATTCACGATGGGAATGTATTCGGCCCCCTTACCGGGCCTTGGGGTGCTGCTTTCCCGCTTGTGGAACCGAGTTGGGGTCGTCAAATGGCCTGGTGCATTGTTTGAAACACTGGTTAATGAGTTGTCAAGGTCGGAAATCATAGAACATAAGAGCAGCTCATTAACTGAAATTTTGAACATCGACAACTGGTTAACCAAAAGCCAGAGCGACAAATGATTAACCAAGGAGGCAACTCATTAACTGAATTTCGAACATCGACAACTGGTTAACCAAAAGACACAGGGACAAATGAGTAACCAAAGGGCCAACTCATTAACTGAAATTTCAAAGAGGCAACTCATTAACTGAAATTTTGAACATCGACAACTGGTTAACCAAAAGCCAGAGCGACAAATGATTAACCAAGGAGGCAACTCATAAACTGAATTTCGAACATCGACAACTGGGTAACCAAAAGACACAGGGACAAATGAGTAACCAAAGGGCCAACTCATTAACTGAAATTTCAAAGAGGCTACTCATTAACTGAAATTTGAACATCGACAACTGGTTAACCAAATGTCAGAGCGACAAATGAGTAACCAAGCAGGCAACTGATTAACTGAAAACTTGTCTTTCACATTTGGGACGGAATTCACGATGGGAATGTATTCGGCCCCCTTACCGGGCCTTGGGGTGCTGCTTTCCCGCTTGTGGAACCGAGTTGGGGTCGTCAAATGGCCTGGTGCATTGTTTGAAACACTGGTTAATGAGTTGTCAAGGTCGGAAATCATAGAACATAAGAGCAGCTCATTAACTGAAATTTTGAACATCGACAACTGGTTAACCAAAAGCCAGAGCGACAAATGATTAACCAAGGAGGCAACTCATTAACTGAATTTCGAACATCGACAACTGGTTAACCAAAAGACACAGGGACAAATGAGTCACCAAAGGGCCAACTCATTAACTGAAATTTCAAAGAGGCAACTCAATAACTGAAATTTTGAACATCGACAACTGGTTAACCAAAAGCCAGAGCGACAAATGATTAACCAAGGAGGCAACTCATTAACTGAATTTCGAACATCGACAACTGGGTAACCAAAAGACACAGGGACAAATGAGTAACCAAAGGGCCAACTCATTAACTGAAATTTCAAAGAGGCTACTCATTAACTGAAATTTGAACATCGACAACTGGGTAACCAAATGTCAGAGCGACAAATGAGTAACCAAGCAGGCAACTGATTAACTGAAAACTTGTCATTCACATTTGGGACGGAATTCACGATGGGAATGTATTCGGCCCCCTTACCGGGCCTTGGGGTGCTGCTTTCCCGCTTGTGGAACCGAGTTGGGGTCGTCAAATGGCCTGGTGCATTGTTTGAAACACTGGTTAATGAGTTGTCAAGGTAGGAAATCATAGAACATAAGAGCAGCTCATTAACTGAAATTTTGAACATCGACAACTGGTTAACCAAAAGCCAGAGCGACAAATGATTAACCAAGGACGCAACTCATTAACTGAATTTCGAACATCGACAACTGGTTAACCAAAAGACACAGGGACAAATGAGTCACCAAAGGGCCAACTCATTAACTGAAATTTCAAAGAGGCAACTCAATAACTGAAATTTTGAACATCGACAACTGGTTAACCAAAAGCCAGAGCGACAAATGATTAACCAAGGAGGCAACTCATTAACTGAATTTCGAACATCGACAACTGGTTAACCAAATGTCAGAGCGACAAATGATTAACCAAGGAGGCAACTCAGTAACTGAATTTCGAACATCGACAACTGGTTAACCAAGAGTCAGGGCGACAAATGATTAACCAAGGAGGCAACTCATTAACTGAATTTCGAACATCGACAACTGGGTAACCAAAAGACACAGGGACAAATGAGTAACCAAAGGGCCAACTCATTAACTGAAATTTCAAAGAGGCAACTCATTAACTGAAATTTTGAACATCGACAACTGGTTAACCAAATGTCAGAGCGACAAATGAGTAACCAAGCAGGCAACTGATTAACTGAAAACTTGTCATTCACATTTGAGACGGAATTCACGATGGGAATGTATTCGGCCCCCTTACCGGGCCTTGGGGTGCTGCTTTCCCGCTTGTGGAACCGAGTTGGGGTCGTCAAATGGCCTGGTGCATTGTTTGAAACACTGGTTAATGAGTTGTCAAGGTCGGAAATCATAGAACATAAGAGCAGCTCATTAACTGAAATTTTGAACATCGACAACTGGTTAACCAAAAGCCAGAGCGACAAATGATTAACCAAGGAGGCAACTCATTAACTGAATTTCGAACATCGACAACTGGTTAACCAAAAGACACAGGGACAAATGAGTAACCAAAGGGCCAACTCATTAACTGAAATTTCAAAGAGGCAACTCATTAACTGAAATTTTGAACATCGACAACTGGTTAACCAAAAGCCAGAGCGACAAATGATTAACCAAGGAGGCAACTCATTAACTGAATTTCGAACATCGACAACTGGTTAACCAAAAGACACAGGGACAAATGAGTAACCAAAGGGCCAACTCAGTAACTGAAATTTCAAAGAGGCAACTCATTAACTGAAATTTTGAACATCGACAACTGGTTAACCAAAAGCCAGAGCGACAAATGATTAACCAAGGAGGCAACTCATTAACTGAATTTCGAACATCGACAACTGGGTAACCAAAAGACACAGGGACAAATGAGTAACCAAAGGGCCAACTCATTAACTGAAATTTCAAAGAGGCAACTCATTAACTGAAATTTTGAACATCGACAACTGGTTAACCAAATGTCAGAGCGACAAATGATTAACCAAGCAGGCAACTGATTAACTGAAAACTTGTCATTCACATTTGGGACGGAATTCACGATGGGAATGTATTCGGCCCCCTTACCGGGCCTTGGGGTGCTGCTTTCCCGCTTGTGGAACCGAGTTGGGGTCGTCAAATGGCCTGGTGCATTGTTTGAAACACTGGTTAATGAGTTGTCAAGGTAGGAAATCATAGAACATAAGAGCAGCTCATTAACTGAAATTTTGAACATCGACAACTGGTTAACCAAAAGCCAGAGCGACAAATGATTAACCAAGGAGGCAACTCATTAACTGAATTTCGAACATCGACAACTGGCTAACCAAAAGACACAGGGACAAATGAGTAACCAAAGGGCCAACTCATTAACTGAAATTTCAAAGAGGCAACTCATTAACTGAAATTTTGAACATCGACAACTGGTTAACCAAAAGCCAGAGCGACAAATGATTAACCAAGGAGGCAACTCATTAACTGAATTTCGAACATCGACAACTGGATAACCAAATGTCAGAGCGACAAATGATTAACCAAGGAGGCAACTCATTAACTGAATTTCGAACATCGACAACTGGTTAACCAAGAGTCCGAGCGACAAATGATTAACCAAGGAGGCAACTCATTAACTGAATTTCGAACATCGACAACTGGTTAACCAAATGTCAGAGCGACAAATGATTAACCAAGGAGGCAACTCATTAACTGAATTTCGAACATCGACAACTGGGTAACCAAAAGACACAGGGACAAATGAGTAACCAAAGGGCCAACTCATTAACTGAAATTTCAAAGAGGCTACTCATTAACTGAAATTTGAACATCGACAACTGGTTAACCAAATGTCAGAGCGACAAATGAGTAACCAAGCAGGCAACTGATTAACTGAAAACTTGTCATTCACATTTGGGACGGAATTCACGATGGGAATGTATTCGGCCCCCTTACCGGGCCTTGGGGTGCTGCTTTCCCGCTTGTGGAACCGAGTTGGGGTCGTCAAATGGCCTGGTGCATTGTTTGAAACACTGGTTAATGAGTTGTCAAGGTAGGAAATCATAGAACATAAGAGCAGCTCATTAACTGAAATTTTGAACATCGACAACTGGTTAACCAAAAGCCAGAGCGACAAATGATTAACCAAGGAGGCAACTCATTAACTGAATTTCGAACATCGACAACTGGTTAACCAAAAGACACAGGGACAAATGAGTAACCAAAGGGCCAACTCAGTAACTGAAATTTCAAAGAGGCAACTCATTAACTGAAATTTTGAACATCGACAACTGGTTAACCAAAAGCCAGAGCGACAAATGATTAACCAAGGAGGCAACTCATTAACTGAATTTCGAACATCGACAACTGGGTAACCAAAAGACACAGGGACAAATGAGTAACCAAAGGGCCAACTCATTAACTGAAATTTCAAAGAGGCAACTCATTAACTGAAATTTTGAACATCGACAACTGGTTAACCAAATGTCAGAGCGACAAATGATTAACCAAGCAGGCAACTGATTAACTGAAAACTTGTCATTCACATTTGGGACGGAATTCACGATGGGAATGTATTCGGCCCCCTTACCGGGCCTTGGGGTGCTGCTTTCCCGCTTGTGGAACCGAGTTGGGGTCGTCAAATGGCCTGGTGCATTGTTTGAAACACTGGTTAATGAGTTGTCAAGGTAGGAAATCATAGAACATAAGAGCAGCTCATTAACTGAAATTTTGAACATCGACAACTGGTTAACCAAAAGCCAGAGCGACAAATGATTAACCAAGGAGGCAACTCATTAACTGAATTTCGAACATCGACAACTGGCTAACCAAAAGACACAGGGACAAATGAGTAACCAAAGGGCCAACTCATTAACTGAAATTTCAAAGAGGCAACTCATTAACTGAAATTTTGAACATCGACAACTGGTTAACCAAAAGCCAGAGCGACAAATGATTAACCAAGGAGGCAACTCATTAACTGAATTTCGAACATCGACAACTGGTTAACCAAATGTCAGAGCGACAAATGATTAACCAAGGAGGCAACTCATTAACTGAATTTCGAACATCGACAACTGGTTAACCAAATGTCAGAGCGACAAATGATTAACCAAGGAGGCAACTCAGTAACTGAATTTCGAACATCGACAACTGGTTAACCAAGAGTCAGGGCGACAAATGATTAACCAAGGAGGCAACTCATTAACTGAATTTCGAACATCGACAACTGGGTAACCAAAAGACACAGGGACAAATGAGTAACCAAAGGGCCAACTCATTAACTGAAATTTCAAAGAGGCAACTCATTAACTGAAATTTTGAACATCGACAACTGGTTAACCAAATGTCAGAGCGACAAATGAGTAACCAAGCAGGCAACTGATTAACTGAAAACTTGTCATTCACATTTGAGACGGAATTCACGATGGGAATGTATTCGGCCCCCTTACCGGGCCTTGGGGTGCTGCTTTCCCGCTTGTGGAACCGAGTTGGGGTCGTCAAATGGCCTGGTGCATTGTTTGAAACACTGGTTAATGAGTTGTCAAGGTCGGAAATCATAGAACATAAGAGCAGCTCATTAACTGAAATTTTGAACATCGACAACTGGTTAACCAAAAGCCAGAGCGACAAATGATTAACCAAGGAGGCAACTCATTAACTGAATTTCGAACATCGACAACTGGTTAACCAAAAGACACAGGGACAAATGAGTAACCAAAGGGCCAACTCATTAACTGAAATTTCAAAGAGGCAACTCATTAACTGAAATTTTGAACATCGACAACTGGTTAACCAAAAGCCAGAGCGACAAATGATTAACCAAGGAGGCAACTCATTAACTGAATTTCGAACATCGACAACTGGTTAACCAAAAGACACAGGGACAAATGAGTAACCAAAGGGCCAACTCAGTAACTGAAATTTCAAAGAGGCAACTCATTAACTGAAATTTTGAACATCGACAACTGGTTAACCAAAAGCCAGAGCGACAAATGATTAACCAAGGAGGCAACTCATTAACTGAATTTCGAACATCGACAACTGGGTAACCAAAAGACACAGGGACAAATGAGTAACCAAAGGGCCAACTCATTAACTGAAATTTCAAAGAGGCAACTCATTAACTGAAATTTTGAACATCGACAACTGGTTAACCAAATGTCAGAGCGACAAATGATTAACCAAGCAGGCAACTGATTAACTGAAAACTTGTCATTCACATTTGGGACGGAATTCACGATGGGAATGTATTCGGCCCCCTTACCGGGCCTTGGGGTGCTGCTTTCCCGCTTGTGGAACCGAGTTGGGGTCGTCAAATGGCCTGGTGCATTGTTTGAAACACTGGTTAATGAGTTGTCAAGGTAGGAAATCATAGAACATAAGAGCAGCTCATTAACTGAAATTTTGAACATCGACAACTGGTTAACCAAAAGCCAGAGCGACAAATGATTAACCAAGGAGGCAACTCATTAACTGAATTTCGAACATCGACAACTGGCTAACCAAAAGACACAGGGACAAATGAGTAACCAAAGGGCCAACTCATTAACTGAAATTTCAAAGAGGCAACTCATTAACTGAAATTTTGAACATCGACAACTGGTTAACCAAAAGCCAGAGCGACAAATGATTAACCAAGGAGGCAACTCATTAACTGAATTTCGAACATCGACAACTGGTTAACCAAATGTCAGAGCGACAAATGATTAACCAAGGAGGCAACTCATTAACTGAATTTCGAACATCGACAACTGGTTAACCAAAAGACACAGGGACAAATGAGTAACCAAAGGGCCAACTCATTAACTGAAATTTCAAAGAGGCAACTCATTAACTGAAATTTTGAACATCGACAACTGGTTAACCAAAAGCCAGAGCGACAAATGATTAACCAAGGAGGCAACTCATTAACTGAATTTCGAACATCGACAACTGGTTAACCAAAAGACACAGGGACAAATGAGTCACCAAGGAGGCAACTCAGTAACTGAATTTCGAACATCGACAACTGGTTAACCAAGAGTCAGGGCGACAAATGATTAACCAAGGAGGCAACTCATTAACTGAATTTCGAACATCGACAACTGGGTAACCAAAAGACACAGGGACAAATGAGTAACCAAAGGGCCAACTCATTAACTGAAATTTCAAAGAGGCAACTCATTAACTGAAATTTTGAACATCGACAACTGGTTAACCAAATGTCAGAGCGACAAATGAGTAACCAAGCAGGCAACTGATTAACTGAAAACTTGTCATTCACATTTGAGACGGAATTCACGATGGGAATGTATTCGGCCCCCTTACCGGGCCTTGGGGTGCTGCTTTCCCGCTTGTGGAACCGAGTTGGGGTCGTCAAATGGCCTGGTGCATTGTTTGAAACACTGGTTAATGAGTTGTCAAGGTCGGAAATCATAGAACATAAGAGCAGCTCATTAACTGAAATTTTGAACATCGACAACTGGTTAACCAAAAGCCAGAGCGACAAATGATTAACCAAGGAGGCAACTCATTAACTGAATTTCGAACATCGACAACTGGTTAACCAAAAGACACAGGGACAAATGAGTAACCAAAGGGCCAACTCATTAACTGAAATTTCAAAGAGGCAACTCATTAACTGAAATTTTGAACATCGACAACTGGTTAACCAAAAGCCAGAGCGACAAATGATTAACCAAGGAGGCAACTCATTAACTGAATTTCGAACATCGACAACTGGTTAACCAAAAGACACAGGGACAAATGAGTAACCAAAGGGCCAACTCAGTAACTGAAATTTCAAAGAGGCAACTCATTAACTGAAATTTTGAACATCGACAACTGGTTAACCAAAAGCCAGAGCGACAAATGATTAACCAAGGAGGCAACTCATTAACTGAATTTCGAACATCGACAACTGGGTAACCAAAAGACACAGGGACAAATGAGTAACCAAAGGGCCAACTCATTAACTGAAATTTCAAAGAGGCAACTCATTAACTGAAATTTTGAACATCGACAACTGGTTAACCAAATGTCAGAGCGACAAATGATTAACCAAGCAGGCAACTGATTAACTGAAAACTTGTCATTCACATTTGGGACGGAATTCACGATGGGAATGTATTCGGCCCCCTTACCGGGCCTTGGGGTGCTGCTTTCCCGCTTGTGGAACCGAGTTGGGGTCGTCAAATGGCCTGGTGCATTGTTTGAAACACTGGTTAATGAGTTGTCAAGGTAGGAAATCATAGAACATAAGAGCAGCTCATTAACTGAAATTTTGAACATCGACAACTGGTTAACCAAAAGCCAGAGCGACAAATGATTAACCAAGGAGGCAACTCATTAACTGAATTTCGAACATCGACAACTGGCTAACCAAAAGACACAGGGACAAATGAGTAACCAAAGGGCCAACTCATTAACTGAAATTTCAAAGAGGCAACTCATTAACTGAAATTTTGAACATCGACAACTGGTTAACCAAAAGCCAGAGCGACAAATGATTAACCAAGGAGGCAACTCATTAACTGAATTTCGAACATCGACAACTGGTTAACCAAATGTCAGAGCGACAAATGATTAACCAAGGAGGCAACTCATTAACTGAATTTCGAACATCGACAACTGGTTAACCAAAAGACACAGGGACAAATGAGTAACCAAAGGGCCAACTCATTAACTGAAATTTCAAAGAGGCAACTCATTAACTGAAATTTTGAACATCGACAACTGGTTAACCAAAAGCCAGAGCGACAAATGATTAACCAAGGAGGCAACTCATTAACTGAATTTCGAACATCGACAACTGGATAACCAAAAGACACAGGGACAAATGAGTAACCAAAGGGCCAACTCATTAACTGAAATTTCAAAGAGGCAACTCATTAACTGAAATTTTGAACATCGACAACTGGTTAACCAAAAGCCAGAGCGACAAATGATTAACCAAGGAGGCAACTCATAAACTGAATTTCGAACATCGACAACTGGGTAACCAAAAGACACAGGGACAAATGAGTAACCAAAGGGCCAACTCATTAACTGAAATTTCAAAGAGGCTACTCATTAACTGAAATTTGAACATCGACAACTGGTTAACCAAATGTCAGAGCGACAAATGAGTAACCAAGCAGGCAACTGATTAACTGAAAACTTGTCTTTCACATTTGGGACGGAATTCACGATGGGAATGTATTCGGCCCCCTTACCGGGCCTTGGGGTGCTGCTTTCCCGCTTGTGGAACCGAGTTGGGGTCGTCAAATGGCCTGGTGCATTGTTTGAAACACTGGTTAATGAGTTGTCAAGGTAGGAAATCATAGAACATAAGAGCAGCTCATTAACTGAAATTTTGAACATCGACAACTGGTTAACCAAAAGTCAGAGCGACAAATGATTAACCAAGGAGGCAACTCATTAACTGAATTTCGAACATCGACAACTGGGTAACCAAGAGTCAGAGCGACAAATGATTAACCAAGGAGGCAACTCATTAACTGAATTTCGAACATCGACAACTGGTTAACCAAAAGACACAGGGACAAATGAGTAACCAAAGGGCCAACTCATTAACTGAAATTTCAAAGAGGCAACTCATTAACTGAAATTTTGAACATCGACAACTGGTTAACCAAAAGCCAGAGCGACAAATGATTAACCAAGGAGGCAACTCATTAACTGAATTTCGAACATCGACAACTGGTTAACCAAATGTCAGAGCGACAAATGATTAACCAAGGAGGCAACTCAATAACTGAATTTCGAACATCGACAACTGGTTAACCAAGAGTCAGGGCGACAAATGATTAACCAAGGAGGCAACTCATTAACTGAATTTCGAACATCGACAACTGGGTAACCAAAAGACACAGGGACAAATGAGTAACCAAAGGGCCAACTCATTAACTGAAATTTCAAAGAGGCAACTCATTAACTGAAATTTTGAACATCGACAACTGGATAACCAAATGTCAGAGCGACAAATGATTAACCAAGGAGGCAACTGATTAACTGAAAACTTGTCATTCACATTTGGGACGGAATTCACGATGGGAATGTATTCGGCCCCCTTACCGGGCCTTGGGGTGCTGCTTTCCCGCTTGTGGAACCGAGTTGGGGTCGTCAAATGGCCTGGTGCATTGTTTGAAACACTGGTTAATGAGTTGTCAAGGTCGGAAATCATAGAACATAAGAGCAGCTCATTAACTGAAATTTTGAACATCGACAACTGGTTAACCAAAAGCCAGAGCGACAAATGATTAACCAAGGAGGCAACTCAGTAACTGAATTTCGAACATCGACAACTGGTTAACCAAAAGACACAGGGACAAATGAGTAACCAAAGGGCCAACTCATTAACTGAAATTTCAAAGAGGCAACTCATTAACTGAAATTTTGAACATCGACAACTGGTTAACCAAAAGCCAGAGCGACAAATGATTAACCAAGGAGGCAACTCATTAACTGAATTTCGAACATCGACAACTGGTTAACCAAATGTCAGAGCGACAAATGATTAACCAAGGAGGCAACTCATTAACTGAATTTCGAACATCGACAACTGGTTAACCAAAAGACACAGGGACAAATGAGTAACCAAAGGGCCAACTCATTAACTGAAATTTCAAAGAGGCAACTCATTAACTGAAATTTTGAACATCGACAACTGGTTAACCAAAAGCCAGAGCGACAAATGATTAACCAAGGAGGCAACTCATTAACTGAATTTCGAACATCGACAACTGGATAACCAAAAGACACAGGGACAAATGAGTAACCAAAGGGCCAACTCATTAACTGAAATTTCAAAGAGGCAACTCATTAACTGAAATTTTGAACATCGACAACTGGTTAACCAAAAGCCAGAGCGACAAATGATTAACCAAGGAGGCAACTCATAAACTGAATTTCGAACATCGACAACTGGGTAACCAAAAGACACAGGGACAAATGAGTAACCAAAGGGCCAACTCATTAACTGAAATTTCAAAGAGGCTACTCATTAACTGAAATTTGAACATCGACAACTGGTTAACCAAATGTCAGAGCGACAAATGAGTAACCAAGCAGGCAACTGATTAACTGAAAACTTGTCTTTCACATTTGGGACGGAATTCACGATGGGAATGTATTCGGCCCCCTTACCGGGCCTTGGGGTGCTGCTTTCCCGCTTGTGGAACCGAGTTGGGGTCGTCAAATGGCCTGGTGCATTGTTTGAAACACTGGTTAATGAGTTGTCAAGGTCGGAAATCATAGAACATAAGAGCAGCTCATTAACTGAAATTTTGAACATCGACAACTGGTTAACCAAAAGCCAGAGCGACAAATGATTAACCAAGGAGGCAACTCATTAACTGAATTTCGAACATCGACAACTGGTTAACCAAAAGACACAGGGACAAATGAGTAACCAAAGGGCCAACTCATTAACTGAAATTTCAAAGAGGCAACTCATTAACTGAAATTTTGAACATCGACAACTGGTTAACCAAAAGCCAGAGCGACAAATGATTAACCAAGGAGGCAACTCATAAACTGAATTTCGAACATCGACAACTGGGTAACCAAAAGACACAGGGACAAATGAGTAACCAAAGGGCCAACTCATTAACTGAAATTTCAAAGAGGCTACTCATTAACTGAAATTTGAACATCGACAACTGGTTAACCAAATGTCAGAGCGACAAATGAGTAACCAAGCAGGCAACTGATTAACTGAAAACTTGTCTTTCACATTTGGGACGGAATTCACGATGGGAATGTATTCGGCCCCCTTACCGGGCCTTGGGGTGCTGCTTTCCCGCTTGTGGAACCGAGTTGGGGTCGTCAAATGGCCTGGTGCATTGTTTGAAACACTGGTTAATGAGTTGTCAAGGTCGGAAATCATAGAACATAAGAGCAGCTCATTAACTGAAATTTTGAACATCGACAACTGGTTAACCAAAAGCCAGAGCGACAAATGATTAACCAAGGAGGCAACTCATTAACTGAATTTCGAACATCGACAACTGGTTAACCAAAAGACACAGGGACAAATGAGTAACCAAAGGGCCAACTCATTAACTGAAATTTCAAAGAGGCAACTCATTAACTGAAATTTTGAACATCGACAACTGGTTAACCAAAAGCCAGAGCGACAAATGATTAACCAAGGAGGCAACTCATAAACTGAATTTCGAACATCGACAACTGGGTAACCAAAAGACACAGGGACAAATGAGTAACCAAAGGGCCAACTCATTAACTGAAATTTCAAAGAGGCTACTCATTAACTGAAATTTGAACATCGACAACTGGTTAACCAAATGTCAGAGCGACAAATGAGTAACCAAGCAGGCAACTGATTAACTGAAAACTTGTCTTTCACATTTGGGACGGAATTCACGATGGGAATGTATTCGGCCCCCTTACCGGGCCTTGGGGTGCTGCTTTCCCGCTTGTGGAACCGAGTTGGGGTCGTCAAATGGCCTGGTGCATTGTTTGAAACACTGGTTAATGAGTTGTCAAGGTCGGAAATCATAGAACATAAGAGCAGCTCATTAACTGAAATTTTGAACATCGACAACTGGTTAACCAAAAGCCAGAGCGACAAATGATTAACCAAGGAGGCAACTCATTAACTGAATTTCGAACATCGACAACTGGTTAACCAAAAGACACAGGGACAAATGAGTCACCAAAGGGCCAACTCATTAACTGAAATTTCAAAGAGGCAACTCAATAACTGAAATTTTGAACATCGACAACTGGTTAACCAAAAGCCAGAGCGACAAATGATTAACCAAGGAGGCAACTCAATAACTGAATTTCGAACATCGACAACTGGGTAACCAAAAGACACAGGGACAAATGAGTAACCAAAGGGCCAACTCATTAACTGAAATTTCAAAGAGGCTACTCATTAACTGAAATTTGAACATCGACAACTGGGTAACCAAATGTCAGAGCGACAAATGAGTAACCAAGCAGGCAACTGATTAACTGAAAACTTGTCATTCACATTTGGGACGGAATTCACGATGGGAATGTATTCGGCCCCCTTACCGGGCCTTGGGGTGCTGCTTTCCCGCTTGTGGAACCGAGTTGGGGTCGTCAAATGGCCTGGTGCATTGTTTGAAACACTGGTTAATGAGTTGTCAAGGTAGGAAATCATAGAACATAAGAGCAGCTCATTAACTGAAATTTTGAACATCGACAACTGGTTAACCAAAAGCCAGAGCGACAAATGATTAACCAAGGAGGCAACTCATTAACTGAATTTCGAACATCGACAACTGGTTAACCAAAAGACACAGGGACAAATGAGTCACCAAAGGGCCAACTCATTAACTGAAATTTCAAAGAGGCAACTCAATAACTGAAATTTTGAACATCGACAACTGGTTAACCAAAAGCCAGAGCGACAAATGATTAACCAAGGAGGCAACTCATTAACTGAATTTCGAACATCGACAACTGGTTAACCAAATGTCAGAGCGACAAATGATTAACCAAGGAGGCAACTCAGTAACTGAATTTCGAACATCGACAACTGGTTAACCAAGAGTCAGGGCGACAAATGATTAACCAAGGAGGCAACTCATTAACTGAATTTCGAACATCGACAACTGGGTAACCAAAAGACACAGGGACAAATGAGTAACCAAAGGGCCAACTCATTAACTGAAATTTCAAAGAGGCAACTCATTAACTGAAATTTTGAACATCGACAACTGGTTAACCAAATGTCAGAGCGACAAATGAGTAACCAAGCAGGCAACTGATTAACTGAAAACTTGTCATTCACATTTGAGACGGAATTCACGATGGGAATGTATTCGGCCCCCTTACCGGGCCTTGGGGTGCTGCTTTCCCGCTTGTGGAACCGAGTTGGGGTCGTCAAATGGCCTGGTGCATTGTTTGAAACACTGGTTAATGAGTTGTCAAGGTCGGAAATCATAGAACATAAGAGCAGCTCATTAACTGAAATTTTGAACATCGACAACTGGTTAACCAAAAGCCAGAGCGACAAATGATTAACCAAGGAGGCAACTCATTAACTGAATTTCGAACATCGACAACTGGTTAACCAAAAGACACAGGGACAAATGAGTAACCAAAGGGCCAACTCATTAACTGAAATTTCAAAGAGGCAACTCATTAACTGAAATTTTGAACATCGACAACTGGTTAACCAAAAGCCAGAGCGACAAATGATTAACCAAGGAGGCAACTCATTAACTGAATTTCGAACATCGACAACTGGTTAACCAAAAGACACAGGGACAAATGAGTAACCAAAGGGCCAACTCAGTAACTGAAATTTCAAAGAGGCAACTCATTAACTGAAATTTTGAACATCGACAACTGGTTAACCAAAAGCCAGAGCGACAAATGATTAACCAAGGAGGCAACTCATTAACTGAATTTCGAACATCGACAACTGGGTAACCAAAAGACACAGGGACAAATGAGTAACCAAAGGGCCAACTCATTAACTGAAATTTCAAAGAGGCAACTCATTAACTGAAATTTTGAACATCGACAACTGGTTAACCAAATGTCAGAGCGACAAATGATTAACCAAGCAGGCAACTGATTAACTGAAAACTTGTCATTCACATTTGGGACGGAATTCACGATGGGAATGTATTCGGCCCCCTTACCGGGCCTTGGGGTGCTGCTTTCCCGCTTGTGGAACCGAGTTGGGGTCGTCAAATGGCCTGGTGCATTGTTTGAAACACTGGTTAATGAGTTGTCAAGGTAGGAAATCATAGAACATAAGAGCAGCTCATTAACTGAAATTTTGAACATCGACAACTGGTTAACCAAAAGCCAGAGCGACAAATGATTAACCAAGGAGGCAACTCATTAACTGAATTTCGAACATCGACAACTGGCTAACCAAAAGACACAGGGACAAATGAGTAACCAAAGGGCCAACTCATTAACTGAAATTTCAAAGAGGCAACTCATTAACTGAAATTTTGAACATCGACAACTGGTTAACCAAAAGCCAGAGCGACAAATGATTAACCAAGGAGGCAACTCATTAACTGAATTTCGAACATCGACAACTGGATAACCAAATGTCAGAGCGACAAATGATTAACCAAGGAGGCAACTCATTAACTGAATTTCGAACATCGACAACTGGTTAACCAAGAGTCCGAGCGACAAATGATTAACCAAGGAGGCAACTCATTAACTGAATTTCGAACATCGACAACTGGTTAACCAAATGTCAGAGCGACAAATGATTAACCAAGGAGGCAACTCATTAACTGAATTTCGAACATCGACAACTGGGTAACCAAAAGACACAGGGACAAATGAGTAACCAAAGGGCCAACTCATTAACTGAAATTTCAAAGAGGCTACTCATTAACTGAAATTTGAACATCGACAACTGGTTAACCAAATGTCAGAGCGACAAATGAGTAACCAAGCAGGCAACTGATTAACTGAAAACTTGTCATTCACATTTGGGACGGAATTCACGATGGGAATGTATTCGGCCCCCTTACCGGGCCTTGGGGTGCTGCTTTCCCGCTTGTGGAACCGAGTTGGGGTCGTCAAATGGCCTGGTGCATTGTTTGAAACACTGGTTAATGAGTTGTCAAGGTAGGAAATCATAGAACATAAGAGCAGCTCATTAACTGAAATTTTGAACATCGACAACTGGTTAACCAAAAGCCAGAGCGACAAATGATTAACCAAGGAGGCAACTCATTAACTGAATTTCGAACATCGACAACTGGTTAACCAAAAGACACAGGGACAAATGAGTCACCAAAGGGCCAACTCATTAACTGAAATTTCAAAGAGGCAACTCAATAACTGAAATTTTGAACATCGACAACTGGTTAACCAAAAGCCAGAGCGACAAATGATTAACCAAGGAGGCAACTCATTAACTGAATTTCGAACATCGACAACTGGTTAACCAAATGTCAGAGCGACAAATGATTAACCAAGGAGGCAACTCAGTAACTGAATTTCGAACATCGACAACTGGTTAACCAAGAGTCAGGGCGACAAATGATTAACCAAGGAGGCAACTCATTAACTGAATTTCGAACATCGACAACTGGGTAACCAAAAGACACAGGGACAAATGAGTAACCAAAGGGCCAACTCATTAACTGAAATTTCAAAGAGGCAACTCATTAACTGAAATTTTGAACATCGACAACTGGTTAACCAAATGTCAGAGCGACAAATGAGTAACCAAGCAGGCAACTGATTAACTGAAAACTTGTCATTCACATTTGAGACGGAATTCACGATGGGAATGTATTCGGCCCCCTTACCGGGCCTTGGGGTGCTGCTTTCCCGCTTGTGGAACCGAGTTGGGGTCGTCAAATGGCCTGGTGCATTGTTTGAAACACTGGTTAATGAGTTGTCAAGGTCGGAAATCATAGAACATAAGAGCAGCTCATTAACTGAAATTTTGAACATCGACAACTGGTTAACCAAAAGCCAGAGCGACAAATGATTAACCAAGGAGGCAACTCATTAACTGAATTTCGAACATCGACAACTGGTTAACCAAAAGACACAGGGACAAATGAGTAACCAAAGGGCCAACTCATTAACTGAAATTTCAAAGAGGCAACTCATTAACTGAAATTTTGAACATCGACAACTGGTTAACCAAAAGCCAGAGCGACAAATGATTAACCAAGGAGGCAACTCATTAACTGAATTTCGAACATCGACAACTGGTTAACCAAAAGACACAGGGACAAATGAGTAACCAAAGGGCCAACTCAGTAACTGAAATTTCAAAGAGGCAACTCATTAACTGAAATTTTGAACATCGACAACTGGTTAACCAAAAGCCAGAGCGACAAATGATTAACCAAGGAGGCAACTCATTAACTGAATTTCGAACATCGACAACTGGGTAACCAAAAGACACAGGGACAAATGAGTAACCAAAGGGCCAACTCATTAACTGAAATTTCAAAGAGGCAACTCATTAACTGAAATTTTGAACATCGACAACTGGTTAACCAAATGTCAGAGCGACAAATGATTAACCAAGCAGGCAACTGATTAACTGAAAACTTGTCATTCACATTTGGGACGGAATTCACGATGGGAATGTATTCGGCCCCCTTACCGGGCCTTGGGGTGCTGCTTTCCCGCTTGTGGAACCGAGTTGGGGTCGTCAAATGGCCTGGTGCATTGTTTGAAACACTGGTTAATGAGTTGTCAAGGTAGGAAATCATAGAACATAAGAGCAGCTCATTAACTGAAATTTTGAACATCGACAACTGGTTAACCAAAAGCCAGAGCGACAAATGATTAACCAAGGAGGCAACTCATTAACTGAATTTCGAACATCGACAACTGGCTAACCAAAAGACACAGGGACAAATGAGTAACCAAAGGGCCAACTCATTAACTGAAATTTCAAAGAGGCAACTCATTAACTGAAATTTTGAACATCGACAACTGGTTAACCAAAAGCCAGAGCGACAAATGATTAACCAAGGAGGCAACTCATTAACTGAATTTCGAACATCGACAACTGGATAACCAAATGTCAGAGCGACAAATGATTAACCAAGGAGGCAACTCATTAACTGAATTTCGAACATCGACAACTGGTTAACCAAGAGTCCGAGCGACAAATGATTAACCAAGGAGGCAACTCATTAACTGAATTTCGAACATCGACAACTGGTTAACCAAATGTCAGAGCGACAAATGATTAACCAAGGAGGCAACTCATTAACTGAATTTCGAACATCGACAACTGGGTAACCAAAAGACACAGGGACAAATGAGTAACCAAAGGGCCAACTCATTAACTGAAATTTCAAAGAGGCTACTCATTAACTGAAATTTGAACATCGACAACTGGTTAACCAAATGTCAGAGCGACAAATGAGTAACCAAGCAGGCAACTGATTAACTGAAAACTTGTCATTCACATTTGGGACGGAATTCACGATGGGAATGTATTCGGCCCCCTTACCGGGCCTTGGGGTGCTGCTTTCCCGCTTGTGGAACCGAGTTGGGGTCGTCAAATGGCCTGGTGCATTGTTTGAAACACTGGTTAATGAGTTGTCAAGGTAGGAAATCATAGAACATAAGAGCAGCTCATTAACTGAAATTTTGAACATCGACAACTGGTTAACCAAAAGCCAGAGCGACAAATGATTAACCAAGGAGGCAACTCATTAACTGAATTTCGAACATCGACAACTGGTTAACCAAATGTCAGAGCGACAAATGATTAACCAAGCAGGCAACTGATTAACTGAAATTTTAAAATTGACAACTGGATAACCAAAAGTGGGAACTCATGCTTCGGACGGGCTTACATACGGCAGGCTGACGCCCGGCAGAGGCCCGGGCTTCGCCTCCCTTGCGTAAGCGACCGTCTCCGAATCGATTAAAGGCGTAAAATCGGAGTTCAGAGCGGGAAAATTTTTTCCCGAAAACGGCCGGAAAAAAAAAAATGTCTCCTTTTCCGCCGAGCAGGGTGGCATTCGAACGGGCACGGGAAGCCGCGTCTAACGGTGTAAAAACGGCTTGGCTCCGACGCGGGAGTGCGGAGATATGGCCGTTCAAAGTTGTACTGGAAGTCCGGAAGGAGAAAAATTTGACTGCCTGTAGCCGAAAAAAGTTCCAGCGGTCGGTCACAAAAGTCAAATCCGTCCCGCTGATTTGACACTTGTCATTTCTGGCAGGGGGGATTGGCGGGGTACCTGGAGAATGGTAGGAGGTGGTTTTTCGAGACTTTATCTGTTTTCCAGATTACTGTCTAGGGCCTCCAGGTCTGCAGAGACCGACCCGGGCTGCCGTCCAACCGACTTTTAACCCTTTTTGGGTGGAAATTTATTTCCATTTTTAACCAATTTTCGGGTTTTTGGTCGGGCTTAAAAACGGCAGCCTGACGCCCGGCAGAGGCCGGGGCTTCGGCTCCCTTGCGTAAGGGACCGTATACGAAACGATTAAAGCCGAAAAATCCGAGTTCAGAGCGGGAATTTTTTTTCCCGAAATCGGCCGAAAAATAAAAAAATTCTCCTTTTCCGCCGAGCAGGGCGGCATTCGAACGGGCACGGGAAGCCGCGTCTAACGGTGTAAAAACGGCTTGGCTCCGACGCGGGAGTGCGGAGATATGGCCGTTCAAAGTTGTACTGGAAGTCCGGAAGGAGAAAAATTTGACTGCCTGTAGCCGAAAAAAGTTCCAGCGGTCGGTCACAAAAGTCAAATCCGTCCCGCTGATTTGACACTTGTCATTTCTGGCAGGGGGGATTGGCGGGGTACCTGGAGAATGGTAGGAGGTGGTTTCTCGAGACTTTGTCTGTTTTCCAGATTACTGTCTAGGGCCTCCAGGTCTGCAGAGACCGACCAGGGCTGCCGTCCAACCGACTTTTAACCCTTTTTGGGTGGAAATTTATTTCCATTTTTAACCAATTTTCGGGTTTTTGGTCGGGCTTAAAAAACGGCAGCCTGACGCCTGGCAGAGGCCGGGGCTTCGGCTCCCCTTGCGTAAGGGACCGTATTCGACCCGATTAAGCCCCGAAAATGGATCCAAATGTCGGCCGACCAAGTAAGCTTGCTGGGGAGAGAGACTAAGTGCCGGGCTGGGCACCTCATTAACCAGTGAAAAGTTTTGGCTGCTGGAGAGACTAAGTCCCAGCCTGGGCACATCATTAACCATAAATGAAAAAGGCGAGGCCGAGTCTGGTGCATGGCTAACTGATTAACCAAATTGGCAAGGCCCGGGCTGAAAGTGAATGAGCGACCCGTGGCCAGGGGGCTGGAATGCGGGAGAGAATCCAACCCCCAAAATATGGAAGTCCGATGAGAAAATATTCGGCCGCCTTTTGCGGGCCTCGGGTGTTGCTTCCCGGCCTGGGAAAGTGAGTTGCTCCCGCCGAATTGACATGTGCATTTAACGATTTCGAGACATGATTAACCAAAACGCGGAAGTCCGATGAGAAAATATTAGGGCCCTTCAAGCGGGCCTCCGGTGATGCTTTCCGGCTTGGGAAAGTGAATTGCTCCCGCCGAATTGACATGTGCATTTAACGATTTCGAGACATGATTAACCAAAACGCGGAAGTCCGATGAGAAAATATTCGGCCGCCTTTTGCGGGCCTCGGGTGTTGCTTCCCGGCCTGGGAAAGTGATTTGCTACCGCCAAATTGACATGTGTCATTTCTGGCAAGTGTCTCAGGACATAGTTAATGAGTTGCAGTTTGGGAAATCATTAACCTCGTCGGAAGTCCCGATGAAGAAAAAAAAAAGTGCCATTTGCGGGGATTTGGGTGCTCCTGGTCGGATAGAGGTGGCCGTTTGACCCGCTGATTTGACACTTGTCATTTCTGGCAGGGGGGGTTGGCGGGGTGCCCGGAGATTTTCGGGAACACGATTTTCAGAACAAAATTCACTCAGCGGGAGCACTTTGAAAATGCCCGAAAAGTGTTACTTTGCTAAAAGGCTCATTTTATCAATATAGAGACCTTTCAAAGAGTATTGGAAAGTCATATTAAAGTGGTTTTGTGGCTTTTATGACTTAATGACAAAAAACTCTAAGTGTGAATCTGAAATCGTAGACAGACAGCAGAAACATATAAATAATTCCAGCGTCTAAGTTTCATTTGCTGTCTGTCACACAGGTGCCTCTGAACCGGTCAGGGCCTGTGACCCCACTGAGCTTGTGTTTTGTGGCTTATGCACACGCAGTGTTTGCACCAAGTTCCCCTGTGTTGTGCGCTCAGTGGGCCCGTCCAAGACAGCAGAAACAAGATGTACATGCCAGCGTCTTTAAAGTTTCATTTGTTGTCTTGTCACACAGGTGCCTCTGAACCGGTCAGGGCCTGTGACCCCACTGAGTTGTTTACTGGGGCTAATGCACAAGCAGTGTTTTGTCAGAGAGTTCCACTGTGTTGTGCGCTCAGTGGGTCCGTCTAAAATGACAAGACAGCAGAAACATTCCAGCGAGTTTCATTTGTTGTCTTGTCACACAGGTGCCTCTGAACGGGTCAGGGCCTGTGACCCCCGCTGAGTTGTTTACTGGGGCTAACGCACAAGCAGTGTTTGTCAGAGAGTTCCACTGTGTTGTGCGCTCAGTGGGTCCGTCTAAAATGACAAGACAGCAGAAACATTCCAGCGAGTTCCATTTGTTGTCTTGTCACACAGGTGCCTCTGAGCGGGTCAGGGCCTGTGACCCCATTGAGCTTTGTGAGCAACGTATGCACACGCAGTGTTTGCAACGAGATTCCCTGTGTTGTGCGCTCAGTGGGCCCGTACGACCGATTTGGTGACTCGCGTCCGTAGTGGGAGTCCCCGGGCCGGCCCAGTATAGAGAGAGGCTGGTGTTCAGGCTATTTCGGGGTTTCCTCTCGTTTCTGTCGCTGGTGACAAGACGGGCATGCACACGGCGAGTCAGAGAGAGAGGGTGTCGGCGCAGCTCCCGGTGTTTTCTTCCTTGGCCGCGCCCTTCTCTTTGTCCTTGAAACTCTTTCGCGTGAGTCCGAGACGTCCTGTGATTCTCAGTGGTCCTATTCAAGCAGCGGAGCGGGTGTCTGCCTCTTGTGCACGAAATCTTGTGTGCTCAGTGCGTCCCGTTCTGCTAGCTGAACACGCTATTTCTCTGGCAAATTTGAGCAAAGAAACGCGCACGCAGACAGACACACGCACGCGTGGTGTAGGTTGTTGTTGTGTGAGTGGTTTTTCTTGCCTTGACGGTTACCGGTTGCAAACACAATTAAGTTGAACCCGGCACCAACCTCTCTGTGATGGGGAGGCCATGTGCCCAGCAAGACAAAGCGATTGTTGGTGGTGGTGGTGGTGGTGGTGATGGTGGTGGTGGCTAATAAAGAAAGGTCCTATTTCGCTAGCTTTACCCCGAGCGTGTTCTCGCGACTTGGTTGGTCTTCCGTCCTGACGGTGGTTCCGCGCGCGTGCGCGAGCTCAGCCTGATGCAAAAACACCAAAAAACCCTTCTGTGCCTCACACAAAGTGGTGTGCT
>NW_028225802.1:0-155876 GCF_052327205.1 Somniosus microcephalus | reverse complement strand
GGCTTCTTCTGCTTCGCCCTCCAGACTTCACCTTCTCCTTCTCCTTCTTCTGCTTCTTCTGCTTCACCCTCCAGACTTCACCTTCTCCTTCTCCTTCTTCTGCTTCTTCTGCTTCACACTCCTGACTTCAGCTTCTCCTTCTCCTTCTTCTACTTCTTCTGATTCACCCTCCAGACTTCACCTTCTCCTTCTCCTTCTTCTGCTTCTTCTGCTTCACCCTCCAGACTTCACCTTCTCCTTCTCCTTCTTCGGCTTCTTCTGCTTCGCCCTCCAGACTTCACCTTCTCCTTCTCCTTCTTCTGCTTCTTCTGCTTCATCCTCCAGACTTCACCTTCTCCTTCTCCTTCTTCTGCTTCTTCTGCTTCACCCTCCTGACTTCAGCTTCTCCTTCTCCTTCTTCTACTTCTTCTGATTCACCCTGCAGACTTCACCTTCTCCTTCTCCTTCTTCTGCTTCTTCTGCTTCACCCTCCAGACTTCACCTTCTCCTTCTCCTTCTTCTGCTTCTTCTGCTGCGCCCTCCAGACTTCACCTTCTCCTTCTCCTTCTTCTGCTTCTTCTGCTTCACCCTCCTGACTTCACCTTCTCCTTCTCCTTCTTCTACTTCTTCTGCTTCACCCCCCTGACTTCACCTTCTTCTTCTCCTTCTTCTGCTTCTTCTGATTCATCCTCCTAACTTCACCTTCTCCTTCTCCTTCTTCTGCTTCTTCTGATTCACCCTCCAGACTTCATCTTCTCCTTCTCCTTCTTCTACTTCTTCTGCTTCTCCCTCCAGACTTCACCTTCTCCTTCTCCTTCTTCTGCTTCTTCTGATTCACCCTCCAGACTTCACCTTCTCCTTCTCCTTCTTCTGCTTCTTCTGATTCACCATCCTGACTTCACCTTCTCCTTCTCCTTCTTCTGCTTCTTCTGATTCACCCTCCAGACTTCACCTTCTCCTTCTCCTTCTTCTGCTTCTTCTGCTGCGCCCTCCAGACTTCACCTTCTCCTTCTCCTTCTTCTGCTTCTTCTGCTTCACCCTCCTGACTTCACCTTCTCCTTCTCCTTCTTCTACTTCTTCTGCTTCACCCCCCTGACTTCACCTTCTCCTTCTCCTTCTTCGACTTCTTCTGATTCACCTTCCAGACTTCACCTTCTCCTTCTCCTTCTTCTACTTCTTCTGATTCACCCTCCAGACTTCACCTTCTCCTTCTCCTTCTTCTACTTCTTCTGCTTCTCCCTCCAGACTTCACCTTCTCCTTCTCCTTCTTCTGCTTCTTCTGATTCACCTCCAGACATCACCTTCTCCTTCTCCTTCGTCTACTTCTTCTGATTCACCCTCCAGACTAGACCTTCTCCTTCTCCTTCTTCTACTTCTTCTGATTCACCCTCCAGACTTCACCTTCTCCTTCTCCTTCTTCTACTTCTTCTGCTTCTCCCTCCTGACTTCACCTTCTCCTTCTCCTTCTTCTGCTTCTTCTGATTCACCCTCCAGACTTCACCTTCTCCTTCTACTTCTTCTACTTCTTCTGCTTCTCCCTCCAGACTTCACCTTCTCCATCTCCTTCTTCTGCTTCTTCTGATTGACCCTCCAGACTTCACCTTCTCCTTCTCCTTCTACTTCTTCTGATTCACCCTCCAGACTTTAACTTCTCCTTCTCCTTCATCTGCTTCTTCTGATTCACCTCCAGACTTCACCTTCTCCTTCTCCTTCGTCTACTTCTTCTGATTCACCCTCCAGACTAGACCTTCTCCTTCTCCTTCTTCTACTTCTTCTGATTCACCCTCCAGACTTCACCTTCTCCTTCTCCTTCTTTTGCTTCTTCTGATTCACCCTCCAGACTTCACCTTCTCCTTCTCCTTCTTCTACTTCTTCTGATTCAACCTCCAGACTTCACCTTCTCCTTCTCCTTCTTCTACTTCTTCTGATTCACCCTCCAGACTTCAACTTCTCCTTCTCCTTCTTCTACTTCTTCTGCTTCTCCCTCATGACTTCACCTTCTCCTTCTCCTTCTTCTGCTTCTTCTGATTCACCCTCCAGACTTCACCTTCTCCTTCTCCTTCTTCTACTTCTTCTGATTCACCCTCCAGACTTTACCTTCTCCTTCTCCTTCTTCTACTCCTTCTGATTCACCCTCCAGACTTCACCTTCTCCTTCTCCTTCTTCTACTTCTTCTGATTCACCTCCTGCTGACTTCACCTTCTCCTTCTCTCTGCTTCTTCTTCTGCTTCACCCTCCAGACTTCACCTTCTCCCTTCTCCTTCTTCTGCTTCTTCTGCTTCACCCTCCTGACTTCACCTTCTCCTTCTCCTTATCTACTTCATCTGATTCACCCTCCAGACTTCACCTTCTCCTTCTCTCTCTGCTTCTTCTGCTTCACTCTGCTTCACCTCTCCAGACTTCTCTCCTTCTCCTTCTCGCCTTCTTCGCTTCTCTTCTCTTCGCTCCTCCTGACTTCTCACTCTTCTCCTTCTCCTTCTTCTGCTTCTTCTGCTTCACCCTCAAGACTTCACCTTCTCCTTCTCTCTTCTTCTGCTTCTTCTGCTTCACCCTCCTGACTTCACCTTTTCCTTCTCCTTCTTCTACTTCTTCTGATTCACCCTGCAGACTTCACCTTCTCCTTCTCCTTCTTCTGCTTCTTCTGCTTCACCCTCAAGACTTCACCTTCTCCTTCTCCTTCTTCTACTTCTTCTGCTTCTCCCTCCAGACTTCACCTTCTCCTTCTCCTTCTTCTGCTTCTTCTGATTCACCTCCAGACATCACCTTCTCCTTCTCCTTCGTCTACTTCTTCTGATTCACCCTCCAGACTAGACCTTCTCCTTCTCCTTCTTCTACTTCTTCTGATTCACCCTCCAGACTTCACCTTCTCCTTCTCCTTCTTCTACTTCTTCTGCTTCTCCCTCCTGACTTCACCTTCTCCTTCTCCTTCTTCTGCTTCTTCTGATTCACCCTCCAGACTTCACCTTCTCCTTCTACTTCTTCTACTTCTTCTGCTTCTCCCTCCAGACTTCACCTTCTCCATCTCCTTCTTCTGCTTCTTCTGATTGACCCTCCAGACTTCACCTTCTCCTTCTCCTTCTACTTCTTCTGATTCACCCTCCAGACTTTAACTTCTCCTTCTCCTTCATCTGCTTCTTCTGATTCACCTCCAGACTTCACCTTCTCCTTCTCCTTCGTCTACTTCTTCTGATTCACCCTCCAGACTAGACCTTCTCCTTCTCCTTCTTCTACTTCTTCTGATTCACCCTCCAGACTTCACCTTCTCCTTCTCCTTCTTTTGCTTCTTCTGATTCACCCTCCAGACTTCACCTTCTCCTTCTCCTTCTTCTACTTCTTCTGATTCAACCTCCAGACTTCACCTTCTCCTTCTCCTTCTTCTACTTCTTCTGATTCACCCTCCAGACTTCAACTTCTCCTTCTCCTTCTTCTACTTCTTCTGCTTCTCCCTCATGACTTCACCTTCTCCTTCTCCTTCTTCTGCTTCTTCTGATTCACCCTCCAGACTTCACCTTCTCCTTCTCCTTCTTCTACTTCTTCTGATTCACCCTCCAGACTTTACCTTCTCCTTCTCCTTCTTCTACTCCTTCTGATTCACCCTCCAGACTTCACCTTCTCCTTCTCCTTCTTCTACTTCTTCTGATTCACCCTCCTGACTTCACCTTCTCCTTCTCCTTCTTCTGCTTCTTCTGCTTCACCCTCCAGACTTCACCTTCTCCTTCTCCTTCTTCTGCTTCTTCTGCTTCACCCTCCTGACTTCACCTTCTCCTTCTCCTTATCTACTTCATCTGATTCACCCTCCAGACTTCACCTTCTCCTTCTCCTTCTTCTGCTTCTTCTGCTTCACCCTCCAGACTTCACCTTCTCCTTCTCCTTCTTCGGCTTCTTCTGCTTCGCCCTCCAGACTTCACCTTCTCCTTCTCCTTCTTCTGCTTCTTCTGCTTCACCCTCAAGACTTCACCTTCTCCTTCTCCTTCTTCTGCTTCTTCTGCTTCACCCTCCTGACTTCACCTTTTCCTTCTCCTTCTTCTACTTCTTCTGATTCACCCTGCAGACTTCACCTTCTCCTTCTCCTTCTTCTGCTTCTTCTGCTTCACCCTCCAGACTTCACCTTCTCCTTCTCCTTCTTCTGCTTCTTCTGCTGCGCCCTCCAGACTTCACCTTCTCCTTCTCCTTCTTCTGCTTCTTCTGCTTCACCCTCCTGACTTCACCTTCTCCTTCTCCTTCTTCTACTTCTTCTGCTTCACCCCCCTGACTTCACCTTCTTCTTCTCCTTCTTCTGCTTCTTCTGATTCATCCTCCTAACTTCACCTTCTCCTTCTCCTTCTTCTGCTTCTTCTGATTCACCCTCCAGACTTCATCTTCTCCTTCTCCTTCTTCTACTTCTTCTGCTTCTCCCTCCAGACTTCACCTTCTCCTTCTCCTTCTTCTGCTTCTTCTGATTCACCCTCCAGACTTCACCTTCTCCTTCTCCTTCTTCTGCTTCTTCTGATTCACCATCCTGACTTCACCTTCTCCTTCTCCTTCTTCTGCTTCTTCTGATTCACCCTCCAGACTTCACCTTCTCCTTCTCCTTCTTCTGCTTCTTCTGCTGCGCCCTCCAGACTTCACCTTCTCCTTCTCCTTCTTCTGCTTCTTCTGCTTCACCCTCCTGACTTCACCTTCTCCTTCTCCTTCTTCTACTTCTTCTGCTTCACCCCCCTGACTTCACCTTCTCCTTCTCCTTCTTCTACTTCTTCTGATTCACCTTCCAGACTTCACCTTGTCCTTCTCCTTCTTCTACTTCTTCTGATTCACCCTCCAGACTTCACCTTCTCCTTCTCCTTCTTCTACTTCTTCTGCTTCTCCCTCCAGACTTCACCTTCTCCTTCTCCTTCTTCTGCTTCTTCTGATTCACCCTCCAGACTTCACCTTCTCCTTCTCCTTCTTCTGCTTCTTCTGATTCACCATCCTGACTTCACCTTCTCCTTCTCCTTCTTCTGCTTCTTCTGATTCACCCTCCAGACTTCACCTTCTCCTTCTCCTTCTTCTACTTCTTCTGATACACCCTCCAGACTTCACCTTCTCCTTCTACTTCTTCTGCTTCTTCTGATTCACACTCCAGACTTCACCTTCTCCTTCTCCTTCTTCTGCTTCTTCTGATTCACCCTCCAGACTTCACCTTCTCCTTCTCCTTCTTCTGCTTCTTCTGATTCACATTCCAGACTTCACCTTCTCCTTCTCCTTCTACTGCTTCTTCTGATTCACCCTCCAGACTTCACCTTCTCCTTCTCCTTCTTCTGCTTCTTCTGATTCACCCTCCAGACTTCACCTTCTCCTTCTCCTTCTTCTGCTTCTTCTGATTCACCCTCCAGATTTCACCTTCTCCTTCTCCTTCGTCTACTTCCTCTGATTCACCCTCCAGACTTCACCTTCTCCTTCTCCTTCTTTTGCTTCTTCTGATTCACCCTCCAGACTTCACCTTCTCCTTCTCCTTCTTCTACTTCTTCTGATTCAACCTCCAGACTTCACCTTCTCCTTCTCCTTCTTCTACTTCTTCTGATTCACCCTCCAGACTTCACCTTCTCCTTCTCCTTCTACTTCTTCTGATTCACCCTCCAGACTTTAACTTCTCCTTCTCCTTCATCTGCTTCTTCTGATTCACCTCCAGACTTCACCTTCTCCTTCTCCTTCGTCTACTTCTTCTGATTCACCCTCCAGACTAGACCTTCTCCTTCTCCTTCTTCTACTTCTTCTGATTCACCCTCCAGACTTCACCTTCTCCTTCTCCTTCTTTTGCTTCTTCTGATTCACCCTCCAGACTTCACCTTCTCCTTCTCCTTCTTCTACTTCTTCTGATTCACCCTCCAGACTTCACCTTCTCCTTCTCCTTCTTCTACTTCTTCTGCTTCTCCCTCCTGACTTCACCTTCTCCTTCTCCTTCTTCTGCTTCTTCTGATTCATCCTCCAGACTTCACCTTCTCCTTCTCCTTCTTCGGCTTCTTCTGCTTCACCCTCCAGACTTCACCTTCTCCTTCTCCTTCTTCGGCTTCTTCTGCTTCGCCCTCCAGACTTCACCTTCTCCTTCTCCTTCTTTTGCTTCTTCTGCTTCACCCTCCTGACTTCACCTTCTCCTTCTCCTTCTTCTACTTCTTCTGATTCACCCTGCAGACTTCACCTTCTCCTTCTCCTTCTTCTGCTTCTTCTGCTTCACCCTCCAGACTTCACCTTCTCCTTCTCCTTCTTCTGCTTCTTCTGCTGCACCCTCCAGACTTCACCTTCTCCTTCTCCTTCTTCTGCTTCTTCTGCTTCACCCTCCTGACTTCACCTTCTCCTTCTCCTTCTTCTACTTCTTCTGCTTCACCCCCCTGACTTCACCTTCTTCTTCTCCTTCTTCTGCTTCTTCTGATTCATCCTCCTAACTTCACCTTCTCCTTCTCCTTCTTCTGCTTCTTCTGATTCACCCTCCAGACTTCATCTTCTCCTTCTCCTTCTTCTACTTCTTCTGCTTCTCCCTCCAGACTTCACCTTCTCCTTCTCCTTCTTCTGCTTCTTCTGATTCACCCTCCAGACTTCACCTTCTCCTTCTCCTTCTTCTGCTTCTTCTGATTCACCATCCTGACTTCACCTTCTCCTTCTCCTTCTTCTGCTTCTTCTGATTCACCCTCCAGACTTCACCTTCTCCTTCTCCTTCTTCTGCTTCTTCTGCTGCGCCCTCCAGACTTCACCTTCTCCTTCTCCTTCTTCTGCTTCTTCTGCTTCACCCTCCTGACTTCACCTTCTCCTTCTCCTTCTTCTACTTCTTCTGCTTCACCCCCCTGACTTCACCTTCTCCTTCTGCTTCTTCTACTTCTTCTGATTCACCTTCCAGACTTCACCTTCTCCTTCTCCTTCTTCTACTTCTTCTGATTCACCCTCCAGACTTCACCTTCTCCTTCTCCTTCTTCTACTTCTTCTGCTTCTCCCTCCAGACTTCACCTTCTCCTTCTCCTTCTTCTGCTTCTTCTGATTCACCCTCCAGACTTCACCTTCTCCTTCTCCTTCTTCTGCTTCTTCTGATTCACCATCCTGACTTCACCTTCTCCTTCTCCTTCTTCTGCTTCTTCTGATTCACCCTCCAGACTTCACCTTCTCCTTCTCCTTCTTCTACTTCTTCTGATTCACCCTCCAGACTTCACCTTCTCCTTCTACTTCTTCTGCTTCTTCTGATTCACACTCCAGACTTCACCTTCTCCTTCTCCTTCTTCGACTTCTTCTGATTCACCCTCCAGACTTCACCTTCTCCTTCTCCTTCTTCTGCTTCTTCTGATTCACATTCCAGACTTCACCTTCTCCTTCTCCTTCTACTGCTTCTTCTGATTCACCCTCCAGACTTCACCTTCTCCTTCTCCTTCTTCTGCTTCTTCTGATTCACCCTCCAGACTTCACCTTCTCCTTCTCCTTCTTCTGCTTCTTCTGATTCACCCTCCAGACTTCACCTTCTCCTTCTCCTTCGTCTACTTCTTCTGATTCACCCTCCAGACGACACCTTCTCCTTCTCCTTCTTCTACTTCTTCTGATTCACCCTCCAGACTTCACCTTCTCCTTCTCCTTCTTCTGCTTCTTCTGATTCACCCTCCAGACTTCACCTTCTCCTTCTCCTTCTTCTACTTCTTCTGATTCACCCTCCAGACTTCACCTTCTCCTTCTCCTTCTTCTACTTCTTCTGATTCACCCTCCAGACTTCACCTTCTCCTTCTCCTTCTTCTACTTCTTCTGCTTCTCCCTCCAGACTTCACCTTCTCCTTCTCCTTCTTCTGCTTCTTCTGATTCACCCTCCAGACTTCACCTTCTCCTTCTCCTTCTTCTACTTCTTCTGATTCACCCTCCAGACTTCACCTTCTCCTTCTCCTTCTTCTACTTCTTCTGATTCACCCTCCAAACCTCACCTTCTCCTTCTCCTTCTTCTACTTCTTCTGATTCACCATCCTGACTTCACCTTCTCCTTCACCTTCTGCTTCTTCTGCTTCACCCTCCAGACTTCACCTTCTCCTTCTCCTTCTTCTGCTTCTTCTGCTTCACCCTCCAGACTTCACCTTCTCCTTCTCCTTCTTCTGCTTCTTCTGCTTCACCCTCCTGACTTCACCTTCTCCTTCTCCTTCTTCTACTTCTTCTGATTTACCCTCCAGACTTCACCTTCTCCTTCTCCTTCTTCTGCTTCTTCTGCTTCACCCTCCAGACTTCACCTTCTCCTTCTCCTTCTTCTGCTTCTTCTGCTTCGCACTCCAGACTTCACCTTCTCCTTCTCCTTCTTCTGCTTCTTCTGCTTCACCCTCCAGACTTCACCTTCTCCTTCTCCTTCTTCTGCTTCTTCTGCTTCACCCTCCTGACTTCACCTTCTCCTTCTCCTTCTTCTGCTTCTTCTGATTCACCCTCCAGACTTCACCTTCTCCTTCTCCTTCTTCTACTTCTTCTGATTCACCCTCCAGACTTCACCTTCTCCTTCTCCTTCTTCTGCTTCTTCTGATTCACCCTCCAGACTTCACCTTCTCCTTCTCCTTATTCTGCTTCTTCTGATTCACCCTCCAGACTTCATCTTCTCCTTCTCCTTCTTCTACTTCTTCTGATTCACCCTCCAGACTTCACCTTCTCCTTCTCCTTCTTCTACTTCTTCTGATTCACCCTCCAGACTTCACCTTCTACTTCTCCTTCTTCTGCTTCTTCTGATTCACCCTCCAGACTTCACCTTCTCCTTCTCCTTCTTCTGCTTCTTCTGATTCACCCTCCAGACTTCACCTTCACCTTCTCCTTATTCTGCTTCTTCTGATTCACCCTCCAGACTTCACCTTCTCCTTCTCCTTCTTCTGCTTCTTCTGATTCACCCTCCAGACTTCACCTTCTCCTTCTCCTTCTTCTGCTTCTTCTGATTCACCCTCCAGACTTCAACTTCTCCTTCTCCTTCTTCTACTTCTTCTGATTCACCCTCCAGACTTCATCTTCTCCTTCTCCTTCTTCTGCTTCTTCTGGTTCACCCTCCAGACTTCACCTTCTCCTTCTCCTTCTTCTGCTTCTTCTAATTCACCCTCCAGACTTCACCTTCTCCTTCTCCTTCTTCTACTTCTTCTGATTCACCCTCCAGACTTCAACTTCTCCTTCTCCTTCTTCTACTTCTTCTGATTCACCCTCCAGACTTCACCTTCTCCTTCTCCTTCTTCTGCTTCTGCTGATTCACCCTCCAGACTTCACCTTCTCCTTCACCTTATTCTGCTTCTTCTGATTCACCCTCCAGACTTCACCTTCTCCCTCTCCTTCTTCTGCTTCTTCTGATTCACCCTTCAGACTTCACCTTCTCCTTCTCCTTCTTATGCTTCTTCTGATTCACCCTCCAGACCTCACCTTCTCCTTCTCCTTCTTCTACCTCTTCTGATTCACCCTCCAGACTTCATCTTCTCCTTCTCCTTCTTCTGCTTCTTGTGATTCACCCTCCAGACTTCACCTTCTCCTTCTCCTTCTTCTGCTTCTTCTGATTCACCCTCCAGACTTCGCCTTCTCCTTCTCCTTCTTCTACTTCTTCTGGTTCACCCTCCAGACTTCACCTTCTCCTTCTCCTTCTGCTTCTTCTGATTCACCCTCCAGACTTCACCTTCTCCTTCTCCTTCTTCTGCTTCTTCTGATTGACCCTCCAGACTTCACCTTCTCCTTCTCCTTCTACTTCTTCTGATTCACCCTCCAGACTTTAACTTCTCCTTCTCCTTCATCTGCTTCTTCTGATTCACCTCCAGACTTCACCTTCTCCTTCTCCTTCGTCTACTTCTTCTGATTCACCCTCCAGACTAGACCTTCTCCTTCTCCTTCTTCTACTTCTTCTGATTCACCCTCCAGACTTCACCTTCTCCTTCTCCTTCTTTTGCTTCTTCTGATTCACCCTCCAGACTTCACCTTCTCCTTCTCCTTCTTCTACTTCTTCTGATTCAACCTCCAGACTTCACCTTCTCCTTCTCCTTCTTCTACTTCTTCTGATTCACCCTCCAGACTTCACCTTCTCCTTCTCCTTCTTCTACTTCTTCTGCTTCTCCCTCCTGACTTCACCTTCTCCTTCTCCTTCTTCTGCTTCTTCTGATTCACCCTCCAGACTTCACCTTCTCATTCTCCTTCTTCTACTTCTTCTGATTCACCCTCCAGGCTTCACCTTCTCCTTCTCCTTCTTCTACTCCTTCTGATTCACCCTCCAGACTTCACCTTCTCCTTCTCCTTCTTCTACTTCTTCTGATTCACCCTCCTGACTTCACCTTCTCCTTCTCCTTCTTCTGCTTCTTCTGCTTCACCCTCCAGACTTCACCTTCTCCTTCTCCTTCTTCTGCTTCTTCTGCTTCACCCTCCTGACTTCACCTTCTCCTTCTCCTTATCTACTTCATCTGATTCGCCCTCCAGACTTCACCTTCTCCTTCTCCTTCTTCTGCTTCTTCTGCTTCACCCTCCAGACTTCACCTTCTCCTTCTCCTTCTTCGGCTTCTTCTGCTTCGCCCTCCAGACTTCACCTTCTCCTTCTCCTTCTTCTGCTTCTTCTGCTTCACCCTCCAGACTTCACCTTCTCCTTCTCCTTCTTCTGCTTCTTCTGCTTCACCCTCCTGACTTCACCTTCTCCTTCTCCTTCTTCTACTTCTTCTGATTCACCCTGCAGACTTCACCTTCTCCTTCTCCTTCTTCTGCTTCTTCTGCTTCACCCTCCAGACTTCACCTTCTCCTTCTCCTTCTTCTGCTTCTTCTGCTGCGCCCTCCAGACTTCACCTTCTCCTTCTCCTTCTTCTGCTTCTTCTGCTTCACCCTCCTGACTTCACCTTCTCCTTCTCCTTCTTCTACTTCTTCTGCTTCACCCCCCTGACTTCACCTTCTTCTTCTCCTTCTTCTGCTTCTTCTGATTCATCCTCCTAACTTCACCTTCTCCTTCTCCTTCTTCTGCTTCTTCTGATTCACCCTCCAGACTTCACCTTCTCCTTCTCCTTCTTCTGCTTCTTCTGATTCACCCTCCAGGCTTCACCTTCTCCTTCTCCTTCTTCTGCTTCTTCTGATTCACCCTCCAGACCTCACCTTCTCCTTCTCCTTCTTCTCTTCTTCTGATTCACCCTCCAGACTTCATCTTCTCCTTCTCCTTCTTCTGCTTCATCTGATTCACCCTCCAGACTTCACCTTCTCCTTCTCCTTCTTCTGCTTCTTCTGATTCACCCTCCAGACTTCACCTTCTCCTTCTCCTTCTTCTACTTCTTCTGATTCACCCTCCAGACTTCACCTTCTCCTTCTCCTTCTTCTACTTCTTCTGATTCACCCTCCAGTCTTCACCTTCTCCTTCTCCTTCTTCTGCTTCTTCTGCTTCACCCTCCAGACTTCACCTTCTCCTTCTCTTTCTTCTGCTTCTTCTGATTCACCCTCCAGACTTTACCTTCTCCTTCTCCTTCTTCTGATTCTTCTGATTCACCCTCCAGACTTCACCTTCTCCTTCTCCTTCTTCTGCTTCTTCTGATTCACCCTCCTGACTTCACCTTCTCCTTCTCCTTCTTCTACTTCTTCTGATTCACCCTCCTGACTTCACCTTCTCCTTCTCCTTCTTCTCCTTCTTCTGCTTCACCCTCCAGACTTCACCTTCTCCTTCTCCTTCTTCTACTTCTTCTGATTCACCCTCCAGACTTCACCTTCTCCTTCTCCTTCTTCTGCTTCTTCTGATTCACCCTCCAGACTTCACCTTCTCCTTCTCCTTATTCTGCTTCTTCTGATTCACCCTCCAGACTTCACCTTCTCCTTCTCCTTCTTCTGCTTCTTCTGATTCACCCTCCAGACTTCACCTTCTCCTTCTCCTTCTTCTGCTTCTTCTGATTCACCCTCCAGACTTCAACTTCTCCTTCTCCTTCTTCTACTTCTTCTGATTCACCCTCCAGACTTCATCTTCTCCTTCTCCTTCTTCTCCTTCTTCTGATTCACCCTCCAGACTTCACCTTCTCCTTCTCCTTCTTCTGCTTCTTCTGATTCACCCTCCAGACTTCACCTTCTCCTTCTCCTTCTTCTACTTCTTCTGATTCACCCTCCAGACTTCACCTTCTCCTTCTCCTTCTTCTACTTCTTCTGATTCACCCTCCAGACTTCACCTTCTCCTTCTCCTTCTTCTGCTTCTGCTGATTCACCCTCCAGACTTCACCTTCTCCTTCTCCTTATTCTGCTTCTTCTGATTCACCCTCCAGACTTCAGCTTCTCCCTCTCCTTCTTCTGCTTCTTCTGATTCACCCTTCAGACTTCACCTTCTCCTTCTCCTTCTTATGCTTCTTCTGATTCACCCTCCAGACCTCACCTTCTCCTTCTCCTTCTTCTACTTCTTCTGATTCACCCTCCAGACTTCATCTTCTCCTTCTCCTTCTTCTGCTTCTTGTGATTCACCCTCCAGACTTCACCTTCTCCTTCTCCTTCTTCTGCTTCTTCTGATTCACCCTCCAGACTTCGCCTTCTCCTTCTCCTTCTTCTACTTCTTCTGATTCACCCTCCAGACTTCAACTTCTCCTTCTTCTACTTCTTCTGATTTACCCTCCAGACTTCACCTTCTCCTTCTCCTTCTTCTGCTTCTGCTGATTCACCCTCCAGACTTCACCTTCTCCTTCTCCTTCTTCTGCTTCTTCTGATTCACCCTCCAGACTTCACCTTCTCTTTCTCCTTCTTCTGCTTCTTCTGATTCACCCTCCTGACTTCACCTTCGCCTTCTCCTTCTTCTGCTTCTTCCGATTCACCCTCCAGACTTCACCTTCTCCTTCTCCTTCTTCCACATCTTCTGATTCACCCTCCAGACTTCACCTTCTCCTTCTACTTCTTCTGCTACTTCTGATTCACCCTCCAGACTTCACCTTCTTCTCCTCCTTCTTCTGCTTCTTCTGATTCACCCTCCAGACTTCACCTTCTCCTTCTCCTTCTTCTGCTTCTTCTGATTCACCCTCCAGGCTTCACCTTCTCCTTCTCCTTCTTCTGCTTCTTCTGATTCACCCTCCAGACTTCACCTTCTCCTTCTCCTTCTTCTACTTCTTCTGATTCACCGTCCAGACTTCACCTTCTCCTTCTCCTTCTCCTGCTTCTTCTGATTCACCCTCCAGACTTCACCTTCTCCTTCTCCTTCGTCTACTTCTTCAGATTCACCCTCCAGACTTCACCTTCTCCTTCTCCTTCTTCTGCTTCTTCTGATTCAGCCTCCAGACTTCACCTTCTCCTTCTCCTAATTCTACATCATCTGATTCACCCTCCAGACTTCACCTTCTCCTTCTCCTTCTTCTACTTCTTCTGATTCACCCTCCAGACTTCACCTTCTCCTTCTCCTTCTTCTGATTCTTCTGATTCACCCTCCAGACTTCACCTTCTCCTTCTCCTTTTTCTACTTCTTCTGATTCACCCTCCTTACTTCACCTTCTCCTTCTCCTTCTTCTACTTCTTCTACTTCACCCTCCAGACTTCACCTTCTCCTTCTCCTTCTTCTACTTCTTCTGATTCACCCTCCAGACTTCACCTTCTCCTTCTCCTTCTTCTGCTTCTTCTGATTCACCCTCCAGACTTCACCGTCTCCTTCTCCTTCTTCTGCTTCTACTGATTCACTCTCCTGACTTCACCTTCTCCTTCTCCTTCTTCTGCTTCTTCTGATTCACCCTCCAGACTTCACCTTCTCCTTCTCCTTCTTCTACTTCTTCTGATTCACCCTCCAGACTTCACCTTCTCCTTCTCCTTCTTCTGCTTCTTCTGATTCACCCTCCAGACTTCACCTTCTCCTTCTCCTTCTTCTACTTCTTCTGATTCACCCTCCAGACTAAACCTTCTCCTTCTGCTTCTTCTACTTGTTCTGATTCACCCTCCAGACTTCACCTTCTCCTTCTCCTTCTTCTACTTCTTCTGCTTCTCCCTCCAGACTTCACCTTCTCCTTCTCCTTCTTCTGCTTCTTCTGATTCACCCTCCAGACTTCACCTTCTAAATCTCCTTCTTCTAGTTCTTCTGATTCACCCTCCAGACTTCACCTTCTCCTTCTCCTTCTTCTACTTCTTCTGATTCACCCTCCTGACTTCGCCTTCTCCTTCTCCTTCTTCTGCTTCTTCTGCTTCACCCTCCAGACTTCACCTTCTCCTTCTCCTTCTTCTGCTTCTTCTGCTTCTCCCTCCAGACCTCACCTTCTCCTTCTCCTTCTTCTGCTTCTTCTGCTTCACCCTCCTGACTTCACCTTCTCCTTCTCCTTCTTCTACTTCTTCTGATTCACCCTCCAGACTTCACCTTCTCCTTCTCCTTCTTCTGCTTCTTCTGCTTCACCCTCCAGACTTCACCATCTCCTTCGCCTTCTTCTGCTTCTTCTGCTTGGCCCTCCACACTTCACCTTCTCCTTCTCCTTCTTCTGCTTCTTCTGCTTCATCCTCCAGACTTCACCTTCTCCTTCCCCTTCTTCTGCTTCTTCTGCTTCACCCTCCTGACTTCACCTTCTCTTTCTCCTTCTTCTACTTCTTCTGATTCACCCTCCAGACTTCACCTTCTCCTTCTCCTTCTTCTGCTTCTTCTGCTTCACCCTCCAGACTTCACCTTCTCCTTCTCCTTCTTCTGCTTCTTCTGCTGTGCCCTCCAGACTTCACCTTCTCCTTCTCCTTCTTCTGCTTCTTCTGCTTCACCCTCCTGACTTCACCTTCTCCTTCTCCTTCTTCTACTTCTTCTGCTTCACCCCCCTGACTTCACCTTCTCCTTCTCCTTCTTCTGCTTCTTCTGATTCACCCTCCTAACTTCAATTTCTCCTTCTCCTTCTTCTGCTTCTTCTGATTCACCCTCCTGACTTCACCTTCTCCTTCTCCTTCTTCTGCTTCTTCTGATTCACCCTCCAGACTTCACCTTCTCCTTCTCCTTCTTCTGCTTCTTCTGATTCACCCTCCAGACTTTACCTTCTCCTTCTCCTTCTTCTGCTTCTTCTGATTCACCCTCCAGAGCTCACCTTCTCCTTCTCCTTCTTCTACTTCTTCTGATTCACCCTCCAGACTTCATCTTCTCCTTCTCCTTCTACTGCTTCTTCTGATTCACCCTCCAGACTTCACCTTCTCCTTCTCCTTCTTCTGCTTCTTCTGATTCACCCTCCAGACTTCACCTTCTCCTTCTCCTTCTTCTACTTCTTCTGATTCACCCTCCAGACTTCACCTTCTCCTTCTCCTTCTTCTACTTCTTCTGATTCACCCTTCAGACTTCACCTTCTCCTTCTCCTTCTTCTGCTTCTTCTGATTCACCCTCCTGACTTCACCTTCTCTTTCTCCTTCTTCTCCTTCTTCTGATTCACCATCCTGACTTCACCTTCTCCTTCTCCTTCTTTTACTTCTTCTGCCTCACCCTCCAGACTTCACCTTCTCCTTCTCCTTCTTCTACTTCTTCTGATTCACCCTCCAGACTTCACCTTCTCTTTCTCCTTCTTCTCCTTCTTCTGATTCACCATCCTGACTTCACCTTCTCCTTCTCCTTCTTTTACTTCTTCTGCCTCACCCTCCAGACTTCACCTTCTCCTTCTCCTTCTTCTACTTCTTCTGATTCACCCTCCAGACTTCACCTTCTCCTTCTCCTTCTTCTGCTTATTCTGATTCACCCTCCAGACTTCACCTTCTCCTTCTCCTTTTTCTGCTTCTTCTGATTCACCCTCCAGACTTCACCTTCTCCTTCTCCTTCTTCTGCTTCTTCTGATTCACCCTTCAGACTTCACCTTCTCCTTCTCCTTCTTCTGCTTCTTCTGATTCACCCTCCAGACTTCACCTTCTCCTTCTCCTTCTTCTACTTCTTCTGATTCACCCTCCAGACTTCATCTTCTCCTTCTCCTTCTTCTGCTTCTTCTGATTAACCCTCCAGACTTCACCTTCCCCTTCTCCTTCTTCTGCTTCTTCTGATTCACCCTCCAGACTTCACCTTCTCCTTCTCCTTCTTCTACTTCTTCTGATTCACCCTCCAGACTTCACCTTCTCCTTCTCCTTCTTCTACTTCTTCTGATTCACCCTCCAGACTTCACCTTCTCCTTCTCCTTCTTCTGCTTCTTCTGATTCACCCTCCAGACTTCACATTCTCCTTCTCCTTCTTCTGCTACTTCTGATTCACCCTCCAGACTTCATCTTCTCCTTCTCCTTCTTCTACTTCTTCTGATTCACCCTCCAGACTTCACATTCTCGTTCTCCTTCTTCTGCTACTTCTGATTCACCCTCCAGACTTCATCTTCTCCTTCTCCTTCTTCTACTTCTTCTGCTTCTCCCTCCAGACTTCACCTTCTCCTTCTCCTTCTTCTGCTTCTTCTGATTCACCCTCCAGCCTTCACCTTCTAATTCTCCTTCTTCTACTTCTTCTGATTCACCCTCCAGACTTCACCTTCTCCTTCTCCTTCTTCTACTTCTTCTGATTCACCATCCAGACTTCACCTTCTCCTTTTACTTCTTCTGCTTCTTCTGATTCACCCTCCAGACTTCACCTTCTCTTTCTCCTTCTTCTACTTCTTCTGATTCACCCTCCAGACTTCACCTTCTCCTTCTCCTTCTTCTACTTCTTCTGATTCACCCTCCTGACTTCACCTTCTCCTTCTCCTTCTTCTGCTGCTTCTGCTTCACCCTCCAGACTTCACCTTCTCCTTCTCCTTCTTCTGCTTCTTCTGCTTCACCCTCCAGACTTCACCTTCTCCTTCTCCTTCTTCTAATACTTCTGATTCACCCTCCAGACTTCACCTTCTCCTTCTCCTTCTTCTACTTCTTCTGCTTCTCCCTCCAGACTTCACCTTCTCCTTCTCCTTCTTCTGCTTCTTCTGATTCACCCTCCAGACTTCACCTTCTAATTTTCCTTCTTCTACTTCTTCTGATTCACCCTTCAGACTTCACCTTCTCCTTCTCCTTCTTCTGCTTCTTCTTCTTCACCCTCCAGACTTCACCTTCTCCTTCTCTTCTTCTGCTTCTTCTGCTTCACCCTCCAGACTTCACCTTCTCCTTCTCCTTCTTCTGCTTCTTCTGCTTCACCCTCCTGACTTCACCTTCTCCTTCTCCTTCTTCTGCTTCTTCTGATTCACTCTTCAGACTTCACCTTCTCCTTCTCCTTCTTCTGCTTCTTCTGATTCACCCTCCAGACCTCACCTTCTCCTTCTCCTTCTTCTACTTCTTCTGATTCACCCTCCAGACTTCATCTTCTCCTTGTCCTTCTTCTGCTTCTTCTGATTCACTTTCCAGACTTCACCTTCTCCTTCTCCTTCTTCTGCTTCTTCTGATTCACCCTCCAGACTTCGCCTTCTCCTTCTCCTTCTTCTACTTCTTCTGATTCACCCTCCAGACTTCAACTTCTCCTTCTCCTTCTTCAACTTCTTCTGATTCACCTTCCAGTCTTCACCTTCTCCTTCTCCTTCTTCTGCTTCTTCTGATTCACCCTCCAGACTTCACCTTCTCCTTCTCCTTCTTCTGCTTCTTCTGATTCACCCTCTTGACTTCACCTTCTCCTTCTCCTTCTTCTGCTTCTTTTGATTCACCCTCCAGACTTCACCTTCTCCTTCTCCTTCTTCTACTTCTTCTAATGCACCCTCCAGACTTCACCTTCTCCTTCTACTTCTTCTGCTTCTTCTGATTCACCCTCCAGACTTCACCTTCTCCTTCTCCTTCTTCTGCTTCTTCTGATTCACCCTCCAGACATCACCTTTTCCTTCTCCTTCTTCTGCTTCTTCTGATTCACCCTCCAGACTTCACCTTCTCCTTCTCCTTCTTCTGCTTCTTCTGATTCACCCTCCAGACTTCACCTTCTCCTTCTCCTTCTTCTGCTTCTCCTGATTTACTCTCCAGACTTCACCTTCTCCTTCTCCTTCTTCTGCTTCTTCCGATTCACCCTCCAGACTTCACCTTCTCCTTCTCCTTCGTCTACTTCTTCTGATTCACCCTCCAGACTACACCTTCTCCTTCTCCTTCTTCTACTTCTTCTGATTCACCCTCCAGACTTCACCTTCTCCTTCTCCTTCTTCTGCTTCTTCTGATTCACCCTCCAGACTTCACCTTCTCCTTCTCCTTCTTCTACTTCTTCTGATTCACCCTCCAGACTTCACCTTCTCCTTCTCCTTCTTCTACTTCTTCTGATTCACCCTCCAGACTTCACCTTCTCCTTCTCCTTCTTCTACTTCTTCTGCTTCTCCCTCCAGACTTCACCTTCTCCTTCTCCTTCTTCTGCTTCTTCTGATTCACCCTCCAGACTTCACCTTCTAATTCTCCTTCTTCTACTTCTTCTGATTCACCCTCCAGACTTCACCTTCTCCTTCTCCTTCTTCTACTTCTTCTGATTCACCCTCCAGACTTCACCTTCTCCTTCCCCTTCTTCTACTTCTTCTGCTTCTCCCTCCAGACTTCACCTTCTCCTTCTCCTTCTTCTGCTTCTTCTGATTCACCCTCCAGACTTCACCTTCTAATTTTCCTTCTTCTACTTCTTCTGATTCACCCTCCAGACTTCACCTTCTCCTTCTCCTTCTTCTACTTCTTCTGATTCACCCTCCAGACTTCACCTTCTCCTTCCCCTTCTTCTACTTCTTCTGCTTCTCCCTCCAGACTTCACCTTCTCCTTCTCCTTCTGCTTCTTCTGATTCACCCTCCAGACTTCACCTTCTAATTTTCCTTCTTCTACTTCTTCTGATTCTCCCTCCAGACTTCACCTTCTCCTTCTCCTTCTTCTGCTTCTTCTGATTCACCCTCCAGACTTCACCTTCTCCTTCTCCTTCTTCTGCTTCTTCTGATTCACCATCCTGACTTCACCTTCTCCTTCTCCTTCTTCTGCTTCTTCTGATTCACCCTCCAGACTTCACCTTCTCCTTCTCCTTCTTCTACTTCTTCTGATTCACCCTCCAGACTTCACCTTCTCCTTCTACTTCTTCTGCTTCTTCTGATTCACACTCCAGACTTCACCTTCTCCTTCTCCTTCTTCTGCTTCTTCTGATTCACCCTCCAGACTTCACCTTCTCCTTCTCCTTCTTCTGCTTCTTCTGATTCACATTCCAGACTTCACCTTCTCCTTCTCCTTCTACTGCTTCTTCTGATTCACCCTCCAGACTTCACCTTCTCCTTCTCCTTCTTCTGCTTCTTCTGATTCACCCTCCAGACTTCACCTTCTCCTTCTCCTTCTTCTGCTTCTTCTGATTCACCCTCCAGACTTCACCTTCTCCTTCTCCTTCGTCTACTTCTTCTGATTCACCCTCCAGACGACACCTTCTCCTTCTCCTTCTTCTACTTCTTCTGATTCACCCTCCAGACTTCACCTTCTCCTTCTCCTTCTTCTGCTTCTTCTGATTCACCCTCCAGACTTCACCTTCTCCTTCTCCTTCTTCTACTTCTTCTGATTCACCCTCCAGACTTCACCTTCTCCTTCTCCTTCTTCTACTTCTTCTGATTCACCCTCCAGACTTCACCTTCTCCTTCTCCTTCTTCTACTTCTTCTGCTTCTCCCTCCAGACTTCACCTTCTCCTTCTCCTTCTTCTGCTTCTTCTGATTCACCCTCCAGACTTCACCTTCTCCTTCTCCTTCTTCTACTTCTTCTGATTCACCCTCCAGACTTCACCTTCTCCTTCTCCTTCTTCTACTTCTTCTGATTCACCCTCCAAACCTCACCTTCTCCTTCTCCTTCTTCTACTTCTTCTGATTCACCATCCTGACTTCACCTTCTCCTTCACCTTCTGCTTCTTCTGCTTCACCCTCCAGACTTCACCTTCTCCTTCTCCTTCTTCTGCTTCTTCTGCTTCACCCTCCTGACTTCACCTTCTCCTTCTCCTTCTTCTACTTCTTCTGATTCACCCTCCAGACTTCACCTTCTCCTTCTCCTTCTTCTGCTTCTTCTGCTTCACCCTCCAGACTTCACCTTCTCCTTCTCCTTCTTCTGCTTCTTCTGCTTCGCACTCCAGACTTCACCTTCTCCTTCTCCTTCTTCTGCTTCTTCTGCTTCACCCTCCAGACTTCACCTTCTCCTTCTCCTTCTTCTGCTTCTTCTGCTTCACCCTCCTGACTTCACCTTCTCCTTCTCCTTCTTCTGCTTCTTCTGATTCACCCTCCAGACTTCACCTTCTCCTTCTCCTTCTTCTACTTCTTCTGATTCACCCTCCAGACTTCACCTTCTCCTTCTCCTTCTTCTGCTTCTTCTGATTCACCCTCCAGACTTCACCTTCTCCTTCTCCTTATTCTGCTTCTTCTGATTCACCCTCCAGACTTCATCTTCTCCTTCTCCTTCTTCTACTTCTTCTGATTCACCCTCCAGACTTCACCTTCTCCTTCTCCTTCTTCTACTTCTTCTGATTCACCCTCCAGACTTCACCTTCTACTTCTCCTTCTTCTGCTTCTTCTGATTCACCCTCCAGACTTCACCTTCTCCTTCTCCTTCTTCTGCTTCTTCTGATTCACCCTCCAGACTTCACCTTCACCTTCTCCTTATTCTGCTTCTTCTGATTCACCCTCCAGACTTCACCTTCTCCTTCTCCTTCTTCTGCTTCTTCTGATTCACCCTCCAGACTTCACCTTCTCCTTCTCCTTCTTCTGCTTCTTCTGATTCACCCTCCAGACTTCAACTTCTCCTTCTCCTTCTTCTACTTCTTCTGATTCACCCTCCAGACTTCATCTTCTCCTTCTCCTTCTTCTGCTTCTTCTGGTTCACCCTCCAGACTTCACCTTCTCCTTCTCCTTCTTCTGCTTCTTCTAATTCACCCTCCAGACTTCACCTTCTCCTTCTCCTTCTTCTACTTCTTCTGATTCACCCTCCAGACTTCAACTTCTCCTTCTCCTTCTTCTACTTCTTCTGATTCACCCTCCAGACTTCACCTTCTCCTTCTCCTTCTTCTGCTTCTGCTGATTCACCCTCCAGACTTCACCTTCTCCTTCTCCTTATTCTGCTTCTTCTGATTCACCCTCCAGACTTCACCTTCTCCCTCTCCTTCTTCTGCTTCTTCTGATTCACCCTTCAGACTTCACCTTCTCCTTCTCCTTCTTATGCTTCTTCTGATTCACCCTCCAGACCTCACCTTCTCCTTCTCCTTCTTCTACCTCTTCTGATTCACCCTCCAGACTTCATCTTCTCCTTCTCCTTCTTCTGCTTCTTGTGATTCACCCTCCAGACTTCACCTTCTCCTTCTCCTTCTTCTGCTTCTTCTGATTCACCCTCCAGACTTCGCCTTCTCCTTCTCCTTCTTCTACTTCTTCTGGTTCACCCTCCAGACTTCACCTTCTCCTTCTCCTTCTGCTTCTTCTGATTCACCCTCCAGACTTCACCTTCTCCTTCTCCTTCTTCTGCTTCTTCTGATTGAACCTCCAGACTTCACTTCTCCTTCTCCTTCTACTTCTTCTGATTCACCCTCCAGACTTTAACTTCTCCTTCTCCTTCATCTGCTTCTTCTGATTCACCTCCAGACTTCACCTTCTCCTTCTCCTTCATCTACTTCTTCTGATTCACCCTCCAGACTAGACCTTCTCCTTCTCCTTCTTCTACTTCTTCTGATTCACCCTCCAGACTTCACCTTCTCCTTCTCCTTCTTTTGCTTCTTCTGATTCACCCTCCAGACTTCACCTTCTCCTTCTCCTTCTTCTACTTCTTCTGATTCAACCTCCAGACTTCACCTTCTCCTTCTCCTTCTTCTACTTCTTCTGATTCACCCTCCAGACTTCACCTTCTCCTTCTCCTTCTTCTACTTCTTCTGCTTCTCCCTCCTGACTTCACCTTCTCCTTCTCCTTCTTCTGCTTCTTCTGATTCACCCTCCAGACTTCACCTTCTCATTCTCCTTCTTCTACTTCTTCTGATTCACCCTCCAGGCTTCACCTTCTCCTTCTCCTTCTTCTACTCCTTCTGATTCACCCTCCAGACTTCACCTTCTCCTTCTCCTTCTTCTACTTCTTCTGATTCACCCTCCTGACTTCACCTTCTCCTTCTCCTTCTTCTGCTTCTTCTGCTTCACCCTCCAGACTTCACCTTCTCCTTCTCCTTCTTCTGCTTCTTCTGCTTCACCCTCCTGACTTCACCTTCTCCTTCTCCTTATCTACTTCATCTGATTCGCCCTCCAGACTTCACCTTCTCCTTCTCCTTCTTCTGCTTCTTCTGCTTCACCCTCCAGACTTCACCTTCTCCTTCTCCTTCTTCGGCTTCTTCTGCTTCGCCCTCCAGACTTCACCTTCTCCTTCTCCTTCTTCTGCTTCTTCTGCTTCACCCTCCAGACTTCACCTTCTCCTTCTCCTTCTTCTGCTTCTTCTGCTTCACCCTCCTGACTTCACCTTCTCCTTCTCCTTCTTCTACTTCTTCTGATTCACCCTGCAGACTTCACCTTCTCCTTCTCCTTCTTCTGCTTCTTCTGCTTCACCCTCCAGACTTCACCTTCTCCTTCTCCTTCTTCTGCTTCTTCTGCTGCGCCCTCCAGACTTCACCTTCTCCTTCTCCTTCTTCTGCTTCTTCTGCTTCACCCTCCTGACTTCACCTTCTCCTTCTCCTTCTTCTACTTCTTCTGCTTCACCCCCCTGACTTCACCTTCTTCTTCTCCTTCTTCTGCTTCTTCTGATTCATCCTCCTAACTTCACCTTCTCCTTCTCCTTCTTCTGCTTCTTCTGATTCACCCTCCAGAGTTCACCTTCTCCTTCTCCTTCTTCTGCTTCTTCTGATTCACCCTCCAGGCTTCACCTTCTCCTTCTCCTTCTTCTGCTTCTTCTGATTCACCCTCCAGACCTCACCTTCTCCTTCTCCTTCTTCTCTTCTTCTGATTCACCCTCCAGACTTCATCTTCTCCTTCTCCTTCTTCTGCTTCATCTGATTCACCCTCCAGACTTCACCTTCTCCTTCTCCTTCTTCTGCTTCTTCTGATTCACCCTCCAGACTTCACCTTCTCCTTCTCCTTCTTCTACTTCTTCTGATTCACCCTCCAGACTTCACCTTCTCCTTCTCCTTCTTCTACTTCTTCTGATTCACCCTCCAGTCTTCACCTTCTCCTTCTCCTTCTTCTGCTTCTTCTGCTTCACCCTCCAGACTTCACCTTCTCCTTCTCTTTCTTCTGCTTCTTCTGATTCACCCTCCAGACTTTACCTTCTCCTTCTCCTTCTTCTGATTCTTCTGATTCACCCTCCAGACTTCACCTTCTCCTTCTCCTTCTTCTGCTTCTTCTGATTCACCCTCCTGACTTCACCTTCTCCTTCTCCTTCTTCTACTTCTTCTGATTCACCCTCCTGACTTCACCTTCTCCTTCTCCTTCTTCTCCTTCTTCTGCTTCACCCTCCAGACTTCACCTTCTCCTTCTCCTTCTTCTACTTCTTCTGATTCACCCTCCAGACTTCACCTTCTCCTTCTCCTTCTTCTGCTTCTTCTGATTCACCCTCCAGACTTCACCTTCTCCTTCTCCTTATTCTGCTTCTTCTGATTCACCCTCCAGACTTCACCTTCTCCTTCTCCTTCTTCTGCTTCTTCTGATTCACCCTCCAGACTTCACCTTCTCCTTCTCCTTCTTCTGCTTCTTCTGATTCACCCTCCAGACTTCAACTTCTCCTTCTCCTTCTTCTACTTCTTCTGATTCACCCTCCAGACTTCATCTTCTCCTTCTCCTTCTTCTCCTTCTTCTGATTCACCCTCGAGACTTCACCTTCTCCTTCTCCTTCTTCTGCTTCTTCTGATTCACCCTCCAGACTTCACCTTCTCCTTCTCCTTCTTCTACTTCTTCTGATTCACCCTCCAGACTTCACCTTCTCCTTCTCCTTCTTCTACTTCTTCTGATTCACCCTCCAGACTTCACCTTCTCCTTCTCCTTCTTCTGCTTCTGCTGATTCACCCTCCAGACTTCACCTTCTCCTTCTCCTTATTCTGCTTCTTCTGATTCACCCTCCAGACTTCAGCTTCTCCCTCTCCTTCTTCTGCTTCTTCTGATTCACCCTTCAGACTTCACCTTCTCCTTCTCCTTCTTATGCTTCTTCTGATTCACCCTCCAGACCTCACCTTCTCCTTCTCCTTCTTCTACTTCTTCTGATTCACCCTCCAGACTTCATCTTCTCCTTCTCCTTCTTCTGCTTCTTGTGATTCACCCTCCAGACTTCACCTTCTCCTTCTCCTTCTTCTGCTTCTTCTGATTCACCCTCCAGACTTCGCCTTCTCCTTCTCCTTCTTCTACTTCTTCTGATTCACCCTCCAGACTTCAACTTCTCCTTCTTCTACTTCTTCTGATTTACCCTCCAGACTTCACCTTCTCCTTCTCCTTCTTCTGCTTCTGCTGATTCACCCTCCAGACTTCACCTTCTCCTTCTCCTTCTTCTGCTTCTTCTGATTCACCCTCCAGACTTCACCTTCTCTTTCTCCTTCTTCTGCTTCTTCTGATTCACCCTCCTGACTTCACCTTCGCCTTCTCCTTCTTCTGCTTCTTCTGATTCACCCTCCAGACTTCACCTTCTCCTTCTCCTTCTTCCACATCTTCTGATTCACCCTCCAGACTTCACCTTCTCCTTCTACTTCTTCTGCTACTTCTGATTCACCCTCCAGACTTCACCTTCTTCTCCTCCTTCTTCTGCTTCTTCTGATTCACCCTCCAGACTTCACCTTCTCCTTCTCCTTCTTCTGCTTCTTCTGATTCACCCTCCAGGCTTCACCTTCTCCTTCTCCTTCTTCTGCTTCTTCTGATTCACCCTCCAGACTTCACCTTCTCCTTCTCCTTCTTCTACTTCTTCTGATTCACCGTCCAGCCTTCACCTTCTCCTTCTCCTTCTCCTGTTTCTTCTGATTCACCCTCCAGACTTCACCTTCTCCTTCTCCTTCGTCTACTTCTTCAGATTCACCCTCCAGACTTCACCTTCTCCTTCTCCTTCTTCTGCTTCTTCTGATTCAGCCTCCAGACTTCACCTTCTCCTTCTCCTAATTCTACATCATCTGATTCACCCTCCAGACTTCACCTTCTCCTTCTCCTTCTTCTACTTCTTCTGATTCACCCTCCAGACTTCACCTTCTCCTTCTCCTTCTTCTGATTCTTCTGATTCACCCTCCAGACTTCACCTTCTCCTTCTCCTTTTTCTACTTCTTCTGATTCACCCTCCTTACTTCACCTTCTCCTTCTCCTTCTTCTACTTCTTCTACTTCACCCTCCAGACTTCACCTTCTCCTTCTCCTTCTTCTACTTCTTCTGATTCACCCTCCAGACTTCACCTTCTCCTTCTCCTTCTTCTGCTTCTTCTGATTCACCCTCCAGACTTCACCGTCTCCTTCTCCTTCTTCTGCTTCTACTGATTCACTCTCCTGACTTCACCTTCTCCTTCTCCTTCTTCTGCTTCTTCTGATTCACCCTCCAGACTTCACCTTCTCCTTCTCCTTCTTCTACTTCTTCTGATTCACCCTCCAGACTTCACCTTCTCCTTCTCCTTCTTCTGCTTCTTCTGATTCACCCTCCAGACTTCACCTTCTCCTTCTCCTTCTTCTACTTCTTCTGATTCACCCTCCAGACTAAACCTTCTCCTTCTGCTTCTTCTACTTGTTCTGATTCACCCTCCAGACTTCACCTTCTCCTTCTCCTTCTTCTACTTCTTCTGATTCACCCTCCAGACTTCACCTTCTCCTTCTCCTTCTTCTGCTTCTTCTGATTCACCCTCCAGACTTCAACTTCTCCTTCTCCTTCTTCTACTTCTTCTGATTCACCCTCCAGACTTCATCTTCTCCTTCTCCTTCTTCTCCTTCTTCTGATTCACCCTCCAGACTTCACCTTCTCCTTCTCCTTCTTCTGCTTCTTCTGATTCACCCTCCAGACTTCACCTTCTCCTTCTCCTTCTTCTACTTCTTCTGATTCACCCTCCAGACTTCACCTTCTCCTTCTCCTTCTTCTACTTCTTCTGATTCACCCTCCAGACTTCACCTTCTCCTTCTCCTTCTTCTGCTTCTGCTGATTCACCCTCCAGACTTCACCTTCTCCTTCTCCTTATTCTGCTTCTTCTGATTCACCCTCCAGACTTCAGGTTCTCCCTCTCCTTCTTCTGCTTCTTCTGATTCACCCTTCAGACTTCACCTTCTCCTTCTCCTTCTTATGCTTCTTCTGATTCACCCTCCAGACCTCACCTTCTCCTTCTCCTTCTTCTACTTCTTCTGATTCACCCTCCAGACTTCATCTTCTCCTTCTCCTTCTTCTGCTTCTTGTGATTCACCCTCCAGACTTCACCTTCTCCTTCTCCTTCTTCTGCTTCTTCTGATTCACCCTCCAGACTTCGCCTTCTCCTTCTCCTTCTTCTACTTCTTCTGATTCACCCTCCAGACTTCAACTTCTCCTTCTTCTACTTCTTCTGATTTACCCTCCAGACTTCACCTTCTCCTTCTCCTTCTTCTGCTTCTTCTGATTCACCCTCCAGGCTTCACCTTCTCCTTCTCCTTCTTCTGCTTCTTCTGATTCACCCTCCAGACTTCACCTTCTCCTTCTCCTTCTTCTACTTCTTCTGATTCACCGTCCAGCCTTCACCTTCTCCTTCTCCTTCTCCTGCTTCTTCTGATTCACCCTCCAGACTTCACCTTCTCCTTCTCCTTCGTCTACTTCTTCAGATTCACCCTCCAGACTTCACCTTCTCCTTCTCCTTCTTCTGCTTCTTCTGATTCAGCCTCCAGACTTCACCTTCTCCTTCTCCTAATTCTACATCATCTGATTCACCCTCCAGACTTCACCTTCTCCTTCTCCTTCTTCTACTTCTTCTGATTCACCCTCCAGACTTCACCTTCTCCTTCTCCTTCTTCTGATTCTTCTGATTCACCCTCCAGACTTCACCTTCTCCTTCTCCTTTTTCTACTTCTTCTGATTCACCCTCCTTACTTCACCTTCTCCTTCTCCTTCTTCTACTTCTTCTACTTCACCCTCCAGACTTCACCTTCTCCTTCTCCTTCTTCTACTTCTTCTGATTCACCCTCCAGACTTCACCTTCTCCTTCTCCTTCTTCTGCTTCTTCTGATTCACCCTCCAGACTTCACCGTCTCCTTCTCCTTCTTCTGCTTCTACTGATTCACTCTCCTGACTTCACCTTCTCCTTCTCCTTCTTCTGCTTCTTCTGATTCACCCTCCAGACTTCACCTTCTCCTTCTCCTTCTTCTACTTCTTCTGATTCACCCTCCAGACTTCACCTTCTCCTTCTCCTTCTTCTGCTTCTTCTGATTCACCCTCCAGACTTCACCTTCTCCTTCTCCTTCTTCTACTTCTTCTGATTCACCCTCCAGACTAAACCTTCTCCTTCTGCTTCTTCTACTTGTTCTGATTCACCCTCCAGACTTCACCTTCTCCTTCTCCTTCTTCTACTTCTTCTGATTCACCCTCCAGACTTCACCTTCTCCTTCTCCTTCTTCTGCTTCTTCTGATTCACCCTCCAGACTTCAACTTCTCCTTCTCCTTCTTCTACTTCTTCTGATTCACCCTCCAGACTTCATCTTCTCCTTCTCCTTCTTCTCCTTCTTCTGATTCACCCTCCAGACTTCACCTTCTCCTTCTCCTTCTTCTGCTTCTTCTGATTCACCCTCCAGACTTCACCTTCTCCTTCTCCTTCTTCTACTTCTTCTGATTCACCCTCCAGACTTCACCTTCTCCTTCTCCTTCTTCTACTTCTTCTGATTCACCCTCCAGACTTCACCTTCTCCTTCTCCTTCTTCTGCTTCTGCTGATTCACCCTCCAGACTTCACCTTCTCCTTCTCCTTATTCTGCTTCTTCTGATTCACCCTCCAGACTTCAGCTTCTCCCTCTCCTTCTTCTGCTTCTTCTGATTCACCCTTCAGACTTCACCTTCTCCTTCTCCTTCTTATGCTTCTTCTGATTCACCCTCCAGACCTCACCTTCTCCTTCTCCTTCTTCTACTTCTTCTGATTCACCCTCCAGACTTCATCTTCTCCTTCTCCTTCTTCTGCTTCTTGTGATTCACCCTCCAGACTTCACCTTCTCCTTCTCCTTCTTCTGCTTCTTCTGATTCACCCTCCAGACTTCGCCTTCTCCTTCTCCTTCTTCTACTTCTTCTGATTCACCCTCCAGACTTCAACTTCTCCTTCTTCTACTTCTTCTGATTTACCCTCCAGACTTCACCTTCTCCTTCTCCTTCTTCTGCTTCTGCTGATTCACCCTCCAGACTTCACCTTCTCCTTCTCCTTCTTCTGCTTCTTCTGATTCACCCTCCAGACTTCACCTTCTCTTTCTCTTTCTTCTGCTTCTTCTGATTCACCCTCCTGACTTCACCTTCGCCTTCTCCTTCTTCTGCTTCTTCTGATTCACCCTCCAGACTTCACCTTCTCCTTCTCCTTCTTCCACATCTTCTGATTCACCCTCCAGACTTCACCTTCTCCTTCTACTTCTTCTGCTACTTCTGATTCACCCTCCATACTTCACCTTCTTCTCCTCCTTCTTCTGCTTCTTCTGATTCACCCTCCAGACTTCACCTTCTCCTTCTCCTTCTTCTGCTTCTTCTGATTCACCCTCCAGGCTTCACCTTCTCCTTCTCCTTCTTCTGCTTCTTCTGATTCACCCTCCAGACTTCACCTTCTCCTTCTCCTTCTTCTACTTCTTCTGATTCACCGTCCAGCCTTCACCTTCTCCTTCTCCTTCTCCTGCTTCTTCTGATTCACCCTCCAGACTTCACCTTCTCCTTCTCCTTCGTCTACTTCTTCAGATTCACCCTCCAGACTTCACCTTCTCCTTCTCCTTCTTCTGCTTCTTCTGATTCAGCCTCCAGACTTCACCTTCTCCTTCTCCTAATTCTACATCATCTGATTCACCCTCCAGACTTCACCTTCTCCTTCTCCTTCTTCTACTTCTTCTGATTCACCCTCCAGACTTCACCTTCTCCTTCTCCTTCTTCTGATTCTTCTGATTCACCCTCCAGACTTCACCTTCTCCTTCTCCTTTTTCTACTTCTTCTGATTCACCCTCCTTACTTCACCTTCTCCTTCTCCTTCTTCTACTTCTTCTACTTCACCCTCCAGACTTCACCTTCTCCTTCTCCTTCTTCTACTTCTTCTGATTCACCCTCCAGACTTCACCTTCTCCTTCTCCTTCTTCTGCTTCTTCTGATTCACCCTCCAGACTTCACCGTCTCCTTCTCCTTCTTCTGCTTCTACTGATTCACTCTCCTGACTTCACCTTCTCCTTCTCCTTCTTCTGCTTCTTCTGATTCACCCTCCAGACTTCACCTTCTCCTTCTCCTTCTTCTACTTCTTCTGATTCACCCTCCAGACTTCACCTTCTCCTTCTCCTTCTTCTGCTTCTTCTGATTCACCCTCCAGACTTCACCTTCTCCTTCTCCTTCTTCTACTTCTTCTGATTCACCCTCCAGACTAAACCTTCTCCTTCTGCTTCTTCTACTTGTTCTGATTCACCCTCCAGACTTCACCTTCTCCTTCTCCTTCTTCTACTTCTTCTGCTTCTCCCTCCAGACTTCACCTTCTCCTTCTCCTTCTTCTGCTTCTTCTGATTCACCCTCCAGACTTCACCTTCTAAATCTCCTTCTTCTAGTTCTTCTGATTCACCCTCCAGACTTCACCTTCTCCTTCTCCTTCTTCTACTTCTTCTGATTCACCCTCCTGACTTCGCCTTCTCCTTCTCCTTCTTCTGCTTCTTCTGCTTCACCCTCCAGACTTCACCTTCTCCTTCTCCTTCTTCTGCTTCTTCTGCTTCTCCCTCCAGACCTCACCTTCTCCTTCTCCTTCTTCTGCTTCTTCTGCTTCACCCTCCTGACTTCACCTTCTCCTTCTCCTTCTTCTACTTCTTCTGATTCACCCTCCAGACTTCACCTTCTCCTTCTCCTTCTTCTGCTTCTTCTGCTTCACCCTCCAGACTTCACCATCTCCTTCGCCTTCTTCTGCTTCTTCTGCTTGGCCCTCCACACTTCACCTTCTCCTTCTCCTTCTTCTGCTTCTTCTGCTTCATCCTCCAGACTTCACCTTCTCCTTCCCCTTCTTCTGCTTCTTCTGCTTCACCCTCCTGACTTCACCTTCTCTTTCTCCTTCTTCTACTTCTTCTGATTCACCCTCCAGACTTCACCTTCTCCTTCTCCTTCTTCTGCTTCTTCTGCTTCACCCTCCAGACTTCACCTTCTCCTTCTCCTTCTTCTGCTTCTTCTGCTGTGCCCTCCAGACTTCACCTTCTCCTTCTCCTTCTTCTGCTTCTTCTGCTTCACCCTCCTGACTTCACCTTCTCCTTCTCCTTCTTCTACTTCTTCTGCTTCACCCCCCTGACTTCACCTTCTCCTTCTCCTTCTTCTGCTTCTTCTGATTCACCCTCCTAACTTCAATTTCTCCTTCTCCTTCTTCTGCTTCTTCTGATTCACCCTCCTGACTTCACCTTCTCCTTCTCCTTCTTCTGCTTCTTCTGATTCACCCTCCAGACTTCACCTTCTCCTTCTCCTTCTTCTGCTTCTTCTGATTCACCCTCCAGACTTTACCTTCTCCTTCTCCTTCTTCTGCTTCTTCTGATTCACCCTCCAGAGCTCACCTTCTCCTTCTCCTTCTTCTACTTCTTCTGATTCACCCTCCAGACTTCATCTTCTCCTTCTCCTTCTACTGCTTCTTCTGATTCACCCTCCAGACTTCACCTTCTCCTTCTCCTTCTTCTGCTTCTTCTGATTCACCCTCCAGACTTCACCTTCTCCTTCTCCTTCTTCTACTTCTTCTGATTCACCCTCCAGACTTCACCTTCTCCTTCTCCTTCTTCTACTTCTTCTGATTCACCCTTCAGACTTCACCTTCTCCTTCTCCTTCTTCTGCTTCTTCTGATTCACCCTCCTGACTTCACCTTCTCTTTCTCCTTCTTCTCCTTCTTCTGATTCACCATCCTGACTTCACCTTCTCCTTCTACTTCTTTTACTTCTTCTGCCTCACCCTCCAGACTTCACCTTCTCCTTCTCCTTCTTCTACTTCTTCTGATTCACCCTCCAGACTTCACCTTCTCTTTCTCCTTCTTCTCCTTCTTCTGATTCACCGTCCTGACTTCACCTTCTCCTTCTCCTTCTTTTACTTCTTCTGCCTCACCCTCCAGACTTCACCTTCTCCTTCTCCTTCTTCTACTTCTTCTGATTCACCCTCCAGACTTCACCTTCTCCTTCTCCTTCTTCTGCTTATTCTGATTCACCCTCCAGACTTCACCTTCTCCTTCTCCTTTTTCTGCTTCTTCTGATTCACCCTCCAGACTTCACCTTCTCCTTCTCCTTCTTCTGCTTCTTCTGATTCACCCTTCAGACTTCACCTTCTCCTTCTCCTTCTTCTGCTTCTTCTGATTCACCCTCCAGACTTCACCTTCTCCTTCTCCTTCTTCTACTTCTTCTGATTCACCCTCCAGACTTCATCTTCTCCTTCTCCTTCTTCTGCTTCTTCTGATTAACCCTCCAGACTTCACCTTCCCCTTCTCCTTCTTCTGCTTCTTCTGATTCACCCTCCAGACTTCACCTTCTCCTTCTCCTTCTTCTACTTCTTCTGATTCACCCTCCAGACTTCACCTTCTCCTTCTCCTTCTTCTACTTCTTCTGATTCACCCTCCAGACTTCACCTTCTCCTTCTCCTTCTTCTGCTTCTTCTGATTCACCCTCCAGACTTCACATTCTCCTTCTCCTTCTTCTGCTACTTCTGATTCACCCTCCAGACCTCATCTTCTCCTTCTCCTTCTTCTACTTCTTCTGATTCACCCTCCAGACTTCACATTCTCGTTCTCCTTCTTCTGCTACTTCTGATTCACCCTCCAGACTTCATCTTCTCCTTCTCCTTCTTCTACTTCTTCTGCTTCTCCCTCCAGACTTCACCTTCTCCTTCTCCTTCTTCTGCTTCTTCTGATTCACCCTCCAGCCTTCACCTTCTAATTCTCCTTCTTCTACTTCTTCTGATTCACCCTCCAGACTTCACCTTCTCCTTCTCCTTCTTCTACTTCTTCTGATTCACCATCCAGACTTCACCTTCTCCTTTTACTTCTTCTGCTTCTTCTGATTCACCCTCCAGACTTCACCTTCTCTTTCTCCTTCTTCTACTTCTTCTGATTCACCCTCCAGACTTCACCTTCTCCTTCTCCTTCTTCTACTTCTTCTGATTCACCCTCCTGACTTCACCTTCTCCTTCTCCTTCTTCTGCTGCTTCTGCTTCACCCTCCAGACTTCACCTTCTCCTTCTCCTTCTTCTGCTTCTTCTGCTTCACCCTCCAGACTTCACCTTCTCCTTCTCCTTCTTCTAATACTTCTGATTCACCCTCCAGACTTCACCTTCTCCTTCTCCTTCTTCTACTTCTTCTGCTTCTCCCTCCAGACTTCACCTTCTCCTTCTCCTTCTTCTGCTTCTTCTGATTCACCCTCCAGACTTCACCTTCTAATTTTCCTTCTTCTACTTCTTCTGATTCACCCTTCAGACTTCACCTTCTCCTTCTCCTTCTTCTGCTTCTTCTTCTTCACCCTCCAGACTTCACCTTCTCCTTCTCTTCTTCTGCTTCTTCTGCTTCACCCTCCAGACTTCACCTTCTCCTTCTCCTTCTTCTGCTTCTTCTGCTTCACCCTCCTGACTTCACCTTCTCCTTCTCCTTCTTCTGCTTCTTCTGATTCACTCTTCAGACTTCACCTTCTCCTTCTCCTTCTTCTGCTTCTTCTGATTCACCCTCCAGACCTCACCTTCTCCTTCTCCTTCTTCTACTTCTTCTGATTCACCCTCCAGACTTCATCTTCTCCTTGTCCTTCTTCTGCTTCTTCTGATTCACTTTCCAGACTTCACCTTCTCCTTCTCCTTCTTCTGCTTCTTCTGATTCACCCTCCAGACTTCGCCTTCTCCTTCTCCTTCTTCTACTTCTTCTGATTCACCCTCCAGACTTCAACTTCTCCTTCTCCTTCTTCAACTTCTTCTGATTCACCTTCCAGTCTTCACCTTCTCCTTCTCCTTCTTCTGCTTCTTCTGATTCACCCTCCAGACTTCACCTTCTCCTTCTCCTTCTTCTGCTTCTTCTGATTCACCCTCTTGACTTCACCTTCTCCTTCTCCTTCTTCTGCTTCTTTTGATTCACCCTCCAGACTTCACCTTCTCCTTCTCCTTCTTCTACTTCTTCTGATTCACCCTCCAGACTTCACCTTCTCCTTCTCCTTCTTCTGCTTCTTCTGATTCACCCTCTTGACTTCACCTTCTCCTTCTCCTTCTTCTGCTTCTTTTGATTCACCCTCCAGACTTCACCTTCTCCTTCTCCTTCTTCTACTTCTTCTGATTCACCCTCCAGACTTCACCTTCTCCTTCTCCTTCTTCTACTTCTTCTGATTCACCCTCCAGACTTCATCTTCTCCTTCTCCTTCTTCTGCTTCTTCTGATTAACCCTCCAGACTTCACCTTCCCCTTCTCCTTCTTCTGCTTCTTCTGATTCACCCTCCAGACTTCACCTTCTCCTTCTCCTTCTTCTACTTCTTCTGATTCACCCTCCAGACTTCACCTTCTCCTTCTCCTTCTTCTACTTCTTCTGATTCACCCTCCAGACTTCACCTTCTCCTTCTCCTTCTTCTGCTTCTTCTGATTCACCCTCCAGACTTCACATTCTCCTTCTCCTTCTTCTGCTACTTCTGATTCACCCTCCAGACCTCATCTTCTCCTTCTCCTTCTTCTACTTCTTCTGATTCACCCTCCAGACTTCACATTCTCGTTCTCCTTCTTCTGCTACTTCTGATTCACCCTCCAGACTTCATCTTCTCCTTCTCCTTCTTCTACTTCTTCTGCTTCTCCCTCCAGACTTCACCTTCTCCTTCTCCTTCTTCTGCTTCTTCTGATTCACCCTCCAGCCTTCACCTTCTAATTCTCCTTCTTCTACTTCTTCTGATTCACCCTCCAGACTTCACCTTCTCCTTCTCCTTCTTCTACTTCTTCTGATTCACCATCCAGACTTCACCTTCTCCTTTTACTTCTTCTGCTTCTTCTGATTCACCCTCCAGACTTCACCTTCTCTTTCTCCTTCTTCTACTTCTTCTGATTCACCCTCCAGACTTCACCTTCTCCTTCTCCTTCTTCTACTTCTTCTGATTCACCCTCCTGACTTCACCTTCTCCTTCTCCTTCTTCTGCTGCTTCTGCTTCACCCTCCAGACTTCACCTTCTCCTTCTCCTTCTTCTGCTTCTTCTGCTTCACCCTCCAGACTTCACCTTCTCCTTCTCCTTCTTCTAATACTTCTGATTCACCCTCCAGACTTCACCTTCTCCTTCTCCTTCTTCTACTTCTTCTGCTTCTCCCTCCAGACTTCACCTTCTCCTTCTCCTTCTTCTGCTTCTTCTGATTCACCCTCCAGACTTCACCTTCTAATTTTCCTTCTTCTACTTCTTCTGATTCACCCTTCAGACTTCACCTTCTCCTTCTCCTTCTTCTGCTTCTTCTTCTTCACCCTCCAGACTTCACCTTCTCCTTCTCTTCTTCTGCTTCTTCTGCTTCACCCTCCAGACTTCACCTTCTCCTTCTCCTTCTTCTGCTTCTTCTGCTTCACCCTCCTGACTTCACCTTCTCCTTCTCCTTCTTCTGCTTCTTCTGATTCACTCTTCAGACTTCACCTTCTCCTTCTCCTTCTTCTGCTTCTTCTGATTCACCCTCCAGACCTCACCTTCTCCTTCTCCTTCTTCTACTTCTTCTGATTCACCCTCCAGACTTCATCTTCTCCTTGTCCTTCTTCTGCTTCTTCTGATTCACTTTCCAGACTTCACCTTCTCCTTCTCCTTCTTCTGCTTCTTCTGATTCACCCTCCAGACTTCGCCTTCTCCTTCTCCTTCTTCTACTTCTTCTGATTCACCCTCCAGACTTCAACTTCTCCTTCTCCTTCTTCAACTTCTTCTGATTCACCTTCCAGTCTTCACCTTCTCCTTCTCCTTCTTCTGCTTCTTCTGATTCACCCTCCAGACTTCACCTTCTCCTTCTCCTTCTTCTGCTTCTTCTGATTCACCCTCTTGACTTCACCTTCTCCTTCTCCTTCTTCTGCTTCTTTTGATTCACCCTCCGGACTTCACCTTCTCCTTCTCCTTCTTCTACTTCTTCTAATGCACCCTCCAGACTTCACCTTCTCCTTCTACTTCTTCTGCTTCTTCTGATTCACCCTCCAGACTTCACCTTCTCCTTCTCCTTCTTCTGCTTCTTCTGATTCACCCTCCAGACATCACCTTTTCCTTCTCCTTCTTCTGCTTCTTCTGATTCACCCTCCAGACTTCACCTTCTCCTTCTCCTTCTTCTGCTTCTTCTGATTCACCCTCCAGACTTCACCTTCTCCTTCTCCTTCTTCTGCTTCTCCTGATTTACTCTCCAGACTTCACCTTCTCCTTCTCCTTCTTCTGCTTCTTCCGATTCACCCTCCAGACTTCACCTTCTCCTTCTCCTTCGTCTACTTCTTCTGATTCACCCTCCAGACTACACCTTCTCCTTCTCCTTCTTCTCCTTCTTCTGATTCACCCTCCAGACTTCACCTTCTCCTTCTCCTTCTTCTGCTTCTTCTGATTCACCCTCCAGACTTCACCTTCTCCTTCTCCTTCTTCTACTTCTTCTGATTCACCCTCCAGACTTCACCTTCTCCTTCTCCTTCTTCTACTTCTTCTGATTCACCCTCCAGACTTCACCTTCTCCTTCTCCTTCTTCTACTTCTTCTGCTTCTCCCTCCAGACTTCACCTTCTCCTTCTCCTTCTTCTGCTTCTTCTGATTCACCCTCCAGACTTCACCTTCTAATTCTCCTTCTTCTACTTCTTCTGATTCACCCTCCAGACTTCACCTTCTCCTTCTCCTTCTTCTACTTCTTCTGATTCACCCTCCAGACTTCACCTTCTCCTTCCCCTTCTTCTACTTCTTCTGCTTCTCCCTCCAGACTTCACCTTCTCCTTCTCCTTCTTCTGCTTCTTCTGATTCACCCTCCAGACTTCACCTTCTAATTTTCCTTCTTCTACTTCTTCTGATTCACCCTCCAGACTTCACCTTCTCCTTCTCCTTCTTCTGCTTCTTCTTCTTCACCCTCCAGACTTCACCTTCTCCTTCTCCTTCTTCTGCTTCTTCTGCTTCACCCTCCAGACTTCACCTTCTCCTTCTCCTTCTTCTGCTTCTTCTGCTTCACCCTCCTGACTTCACCTTCTCCTTCTCCTTCTTCTGCTTCTTCTGATTCACCCTTCAGACTTCACCTTCTCCTTCTCCTTCTTCTGCTTCTTCTGATTCACCCTCCAGACCTCACCTTCTCCTTCTCCTTCTTCTACTTCTTCTGATTGACCCTCCAGACTTCATCTTCTCCTTCTCCTTCTTCTGCTTCTGCTGATTCACCCTCCAGACGTCACCTTCTCCTTCTCCTTGTTCTGCTTCTTCTGATTCACCCTCCAGACTTCGCCTTCTCCTTCTCCTTCTTCTACTTCTTCTGATTCACCCTCCAGACTTCAACTTCTCCTTCTCCTTCTTCTACTTCTTCTGATTCACCTTCCAGTCTTCACCTTCTCCTTTAACTTCTTCTGCTTCTTCTGATTCACCCTCCAGACTTCACCTTCTCCTTCTCCTTCTTCTGCTTCTTCTGATTCACCCTCCTGACTTCACCTTCTCCTTCTCCTTCTTCTGCTTCTTTTGATTCACCCTCCAGACTTCAACTTCTCCTTCTCCTTCTTCTACTTCTTCTGATTCACCCTCCAGACTTCACCTTCTCCTTCTACTTCTTCTGCTTCTTATGAATCACCCTCCAGACTTCACCTTCTCCTTCTCCTTCTTCTGCTTCTTCTGATTCACCCTCCAGACTTCACCTTTTCCTTCTCCTTCTTCTGCTTCTTCTGATTCACCCTCCAGACTTCACCTTCTCCTTCTCCTTCTTCTGCTTCTTCTGATTCACCCTCCAGACTTCACCTTCTCCTTCTCCTTCTTCTGCTTCTCCTGATTCACTCTCCAGACTTCACCTTCTCCTTCTCCTTCTTCTGCTTCTTCCGATTCACCCTCCAGACTTCACCTTCTCCTTCTCCTTCGTCTACTTCTTCTGATTCACCCTCCAGACTACACCTTCTCCTTCTCCTTCTTCTACTTCCTCTGATTCACGCTCCAGACTTCGCCTTCTCCTTCTCCTTCTTCTGCTTCTTCTGATTCACCCTCCAGACTTCACCTTCTCCTTCTCCTTCTTCTACTTCTTCTGATTCACCCTCCAGTCTTCACCTTCTCCTTCTCCTTCTTCTACTTCTTCTGATTCACCCTCCAGACTTCACCTTCTCCTTCTCCTTCTTCTACTTCTTCTGCTTCTCCCTCCAGACTTCACCTTCTCCTTCTCCTTCTTCTGCTTCTTCTGATTCACCCTCCAGACTTCACCTTCTAATTCTCCTTCTTCTACTTCTTCTGATTCACCCTCCAGACATCCCCTTCTCCTTCTCCTTCTTCTGCTTCTTCTGATTCACCCTCCAGACTTCACCTTCTAATTTTCCTTCTTCTACTTCTTCTGATTCACCCTCCAGACTTCACCTTCTCCTTCTCCTTCTTCTGCTTCTTCTTCTTCACCCTCCAGACTTCACCTTCTCCTTCTCCTTCATCTGCTTCTTCTGCTTCACCCTCCAGACTTCACCTTCTCCTTCTCCTTCTTCTGCTTCTTCTGCTTCACCCTCCTGACTTCACCTTCTCCTTCTCCTTCTTCTGCTTCTTCTGATTCACCCTTCAGACTTCACCTTCTCCTTCTCCTTCTTCTGCTTCTTCTGATTCACCCTCCAGACCTCACCTTCTCCTTCTCCTTCTTCTACTTCTTCTGATTCACCCTCCAGACTTCATCTTCTCCTTCTCCTTCTTCTGCTTCTTCTGATTCACCCTCCAGACTTCACCTTCTCCTTCTCCTTCTTCTGCTTCTTCTGATTCACCCTCCAGACTTCACCTTCTCCTTCTCCTTCTTCTGCTTCTTCTGATTCACCCTCCTGACTTCACCTTCTCCTTCTCCTTCTTCTGCTTCTTTTGATTCACCCTCCAGACTTCACCTTCTCCTTCTCCTTCTTCTACTTCTTCTGATTCACCCTCCAGACTTCACCTTCTCCTTCTACTTCTTCTGCTTCTTCTGATTCACCCTCCAGACTTCACCTTCTCCTTCTCCTTCTTCTGCTTCTTCTGATTCACCCTCCAGACTTCACCTTTTCCTTCTCCTTCTTCTGCTTCTTCTGATTCACCCTCCAGACTTCACCTTCTCCTTCTCCTTCTTCTGCTTCTTCTGATTCACCCTCCAGACTTCACCTTCTCCTTCTCCTTCTTCTGCTTCTCCTGATTCACTCTCCAGACTTCACCTTCTCCATCTCCTTCTTCTGCTTCTTCCGATTCACCCTCCAGACTTCACCTTCTCCTTCTCCTTCGTCTACTTCTTCTGATTCACCCTCCAGACTACACCTTCTCCTTCTCCTTCTTCTACTTCTTCTGATTCACCCTCCAGACTTCACCTTCTCCTTCTCCTTCTTCTGCTTCTTCTGATTCACCCTCCAGACTTCACCTTCTCCTTCTCCTTCTTCTACTTCTTCTGATTCACCCTCCAGACTTCACCTTCTCCTTCTCCTTCTTCTACTTCTTCTGATTCACCCTCCAGACTTCACCTTCTCCTTCTCCTTCTTCTACTTCTTCTGCTTTTCCCTCCAGACTTCACCTTCTCCTTCTCCTTCTTCTGCTTCTTCTGATTCACCCTCCAGACTTCACCTTCTAATTCTCCTTCTTCTACTTCTTCTGATTCACCCTCCAGACTTCACCTTCTCCTTCTCCTTCTTCTACTTCTTCTGATTCACCCTCCAGACTTCACCTTCTCCTTCTCCTTCTTCTACTTCTTCTGATTCACCCTCCTGACTTCACCTTCTCCTTCTCCTTCTTCTGCTTCTTCTGCTTCACCCTCCAGACTTCACCTTCTCCTTCTCCATCTTCTGCTTCTTCTGCTTCACCCTCCAGACTTCACCTTCTCCTTCTCCTTCTTCTACTTCTTCTGATTCACCCTCCAGACTTCACCTTCTCCTTCTCCTTCTTCTACTTCTTCTGCTTCTCCCTCCAGACTTCACCTTCTCCTTCTCCTTCTTCTGCTTCTTCTGATTCACCCTCCAGACTTCACCTTCTAATTTTCCTTCTTCTACTTCTTCTGATTCACCCTCCAGACTTCACCTTCTCCTTTTCCTTCTTCTGCTTCTTCTTCTTCACCCTCCAGACTTCACCTTCTCCTTCTCCTTCTTCTGCTTCTTCTGCTTCACCCTCCAGACTTCACCTTCTCCTTCCCCTTCTTCTGCTTCTTCTGCTTCACCCTCCTGACTTCACCTTCTCCTTCTCCTTCTTCTACTTCTTCTGATTCACCCTCCAGACTTCACCTTCTTCTTCTCCTTCTTCTGCTTCTTCTGCTTCACCCTCCAGACTTCACCTTCTCCTTCTCCTTCTTCTGCTTCTTCTGCTTCACCCTCCAGACTTCACCTTCTCCTTCTCCTTCTTCTGCTTCTTCTGCTTCACCCTCCTGACTTCACCTTCTCCTTCTCCTTCTTCTACTTCTTCTGATTCACCCTCCAGACTTCACCTTCTCCTTCTCCTTCTTCTACTTCTTCTGATTCACCCTCCAGACTTCATCTTCTCCTTCTCCTTCTACTGCTTCTTCTGATTCACCCTCCAGACTTCACCTTCTCCTTCTCCTTCTTCTGCTTCTTCTGATTCACCCTCCAGACTTCACCTTCTCCTTCTCCTTCTTCTACTTCTTCTGATTCACCCTCCAGACTTCACCTTCTCCTTCTCCTTCTTCTACTTCTTCTGATTCACCCTTCAGACTTCACCTTCTCCTTCTCCTTCTTCTGCTTCTTCTGATTCACCCTCCTGACTTCACCTTCTCTTTCTCCTTCTTCTCCTTCTTCTGATTCACCATCCTGACTTCACCTTCTCCTTCTACTTCTTTTACTTCTTCTGCCTCACCCTCCAGACTTCACCTTCTCCTTCTCCTTCTTCTACTTCTTCTGATTCACCCTCCAGACTTCACCTTCTCTTTCTCCTTCTTCTCCTTCTTCTGATTCACCATCCTGACTTCACCTTCTCCTTCTCCTTCTTTTACTTCTTCTGCCTCACCCTCCAGACTTCACCTTCTCCTTCTCCTTCTTCTACTTCTTCTGATTCACCCTCCAGACTTCACCTTCTCCTTCTCCTTCTTCTGCTTATTCTGATTCACCCTCCAGACTTCACCTTCTCCTTCTCCTTTTTCTGCTTCTTCTGATTCACCCTCCAGACTTCACCTTCTCCTTCTCCTTCTTCTGCTTCTTCTGATTCACCCTTCAGACTTCACCTTCTCCTTCTCCTTCTTCTGCTTCTTCTGATTCACCCTCCAGACTTCACCTTCTCCTTCTCCTTCTTCTACTTCTTCTGATTCACCCTCCAGACTTCATCTTCTCCTTCTCCTTCTTCTGCTTCTTCTGATTAACCCTCCAGACTTCACCTTCCCCTTCTCCTTCTTCTGCTTCTTCTGATTCACCCTCCAGACTTCACCTTCTCCTTCTCCTTCTTCTACTTCTTCTGATTCACCCTCCAGACTTCACCTTCTCCTTCTCCTTCTTCTACTTCTTCTGATTCACCCTCCAGACTTCACCTTCTCCTTCTCCTTCTTCTGCTTCTTCTGATTCACCCTCCAGACTTCACATTCTCCTTCTCCTTCTTCTGCTACTTCTGATTCACCCTCCAGACCTCATCTTCTCCTTCTCCTTCTTCTACTTCTTCTGATTCACCCTCCAGACTTCACATTCTCGTTCTCCTTCTTCTGCTACTTCTGATTCACCCTCCAGACTTCATCTTCTCCTTCTCCTTCTTCTACTTCTTCTGCTTCTCCCTCCAGACTTCACCTTCTCCTTCTCCTTCTTCTGCTTCTTCTGATTCACCCTCCAGCCTTCACCTTCTAATTCTCCTTCTTCTACTTCTTCTGATTCACCCTCCAGACTTCACCTTCTCCTTCTCCTTCTTCTACTTCTTCTGATTCACCATCCAGACTTCACCTTCTCCTTTTACTTCTTCTGCTTCTTCTGATTCACCCTCCAGACTTCACCTTCTCTTTCTCCTTCTTCTACTTCTTCTGATTCACCCTCCAGACTTCACCTTCTCCTTCTCCTTCTTCTACTTCTTCTGATTCACCCTCCTGACTTCACCTTCTCCTTCTCCTTCTTCTGCTGCTTCTGCTTCACCCTCCAGACTTCACCTTCTCCTTCTCCTTCTTCTGCTTCTTCTGCTTCACCCTCCAGACTTCACCTTCTCCTTCTCCTTCTTCTAATACTTCTGATTCACCCTCCAGACTTCACCTTCTCCTTCTCCTTCTTCTACTTCTTCTGCTTCTCCCTCCAGACTTCACCTTCTCCTTCTCCTTCTTCTGCTTCTTCTGATTCACCCTCCAGACTTCACCTTCTAATTTTCCTTCTTCTGCTTCTTCTTCTTCACCCTCCAGACTTCACCTTCTCCTTCTCTTCTTCTGCTTCTTCTGCTTCACCCTCCAGACTTCACCTTCTCCTTCTCCTTCTTCTGCTTCTTCTGCTTCACCCTCCTGACTTCACCTTCTCCTTCTCCTTCTTCTGCTTCTTCTGATTCACTCTTCAGACTTCACCTTCTCCTCCTCCTTCTTCTGCTTCTTCTGATTCACCCTCCAGACCTCACCTTCTCCTTCTCCTTCTTCTACTTCTTCTGATTCACCCTCCAGACTTCATCTTCTCCTTGTCCTTCTTCTGCTTCTTCTGATTCACTTTCCAGACTTCACCTTCTCCTTCTCCTTCTTCTGCTTCTTCTGATTCACCCTCCAGACTTCGCCTTCTCCTTCTCCTTCTTCTACTTCTTCTGATTCACCCTCCAGACTTCAACTTCTCCTTCTCCTTCTTCAACTTCTTCTGATTCACCTTCCAGTCTTCACCTTCTCCTTCTCCTTCTTCTGCTTCTTCTGATTCACCCTCCAGACTTCACCTTCTCCTTCTCCTTCTTCTGCTTCTTCTGATTCACCCTCTTGACTTCACCTTCTCCTTCTCCTTCTTCTGCTTCTTTTGATTCACCCTCCAGACTTCACCTTCTCCTTCTCCTTCTTCTACTTCTTCTAATGCACCCTCCAGACTTCACCTTCTCCTTCTACTTCTTCTGCTTCTTCTGATTCACCCTCCAGACTTCACCTTCTCCTTCTCCTTCTTCTGCTTCTTCTGATTCACCCTCCAGACATCACCTTTTCCTTCTCCTTCTTCTGCTTCTTCTGATTCACCCTCCAGACTTCACCTTCTCCTTCTCCTTCTTCTGCTTCTTCTGATTCACCCTCCAGACTTCACCTTCTCCTTCTCCTTCTTCTGCTTCTCCTGATTTACTCTCCAGACTTCACCTTCTCCTTCTCCTTCTTCTGCTTCTTCCGATTCACCCTCCAGACTTCACCTTCTCCTTCTCCTTCGTCTACTTCTTCTGATTCACCCTCCAGACTACACCTTCTCCTTCTCCTTCTTCTCCTTCTTCTGATTCACCCTCCAGACTTCACCTTCTCCTTCTCCTTCTTCTGCTTCTTCTGATTCACCCTCCAGACTTCACCTTCTCCTTCTCCTTCTTCTACTTCTTCTGATTCACCCTCCAGACTTCACCTTCTCCTTCTCCTTCTTCTACTTCTTCTGATTCACCCTCCAGACTTCACCTTCTCCTTCTCCTTCTTCTACTTCTTCTGCTTCTCCCTCCAGACTTCACCTTCTCCTTCTCCTTCTTCTGCTTCTTCTGATTCACCCTCCAGACTTCACCTTCTAATTCTCCTTCTTCTACTTCTTCTGATTCACCCTCCAGACTTCACCTTCTCCTTCTCCTTCTTCTACTTCTTCTGATTCACCCTCCAGACTTCACCTTCTCCTTCCCCTTCTTCTACTTCTTCTGCTTCTCCCTCCAGACTTCACCTTCTCCTTCTCCTTCTTCTGCTTCTTCTGATTCACCCTCCAGACTTCACCTTCTAATTTTCCTTCTTCTACTTCTTCTGATTCACCCTCCAGACTTCACCTTCTCCTTCTCCTTCTTCTGCTTCTTCTTCTTCACCCTCCAGACTTCACCTTCTCCTTCTCCTTCTTCTGCTTCTTCTGCTTCACCCTCCAGACTTCACCTTCTCCTTCTCCTTCTTCTGCTTCTTCTGCTTCACCCTCCTGACTTCACCTTCTCCTTCTCCTTCTTCTGCTTCTTCTGATTCACCCTTCAGACTTCACCTTCTCCTTCTCCTTCTTCTGCTTCTTCTGATTCACCCTCCAGACCTCACCTTCTCCTTCTCCTTCTTCTACTTCTTCTGATTGACCCTCCAGACTTCATCTTCTCCTTCTCCTTCTTCTGCTTCTGCTGATTCACCCTCCAGACGTCACCTTCTCCTTCTCCTTGTTCTGCTTCTTCTGATTCACCCTCCAGACTTCGCCTTCTCCTTCTCCTTCTTCTACTTCTTCTGATTCACCCTCCAGACTTCAACTTCTCCTTCTCCTTCTTCTACTTCTTCTGATTCACCTTCCAGTCTTCACCTTCTCCTTTAACTTCTTCTGCTTCTTCTGATTCACCCTCCAGACTTCACCTTCTCCTTCTCCTTGTTCTGCTTCTTCTGATTCACCCTCCAGACTTCGCCTTCTCCTTCTCCTTCTTCTACTTCTTCTGATTCACCCTCCAGACTTCAACTTCTCCTTCTCCTTCTTCTACTTCTTCTGATTCACCTTCCAGTCTTCACCTTCTCCTTTAACTTCTTCTGCTTCTTCTGATTCACCCTCCAGACTTCACCTTCTCCTTCTCCTTCTTCTGCTTCTTCTGATTCACCCTCCTGACTTCACCTTCTCCTTCTCCTTCTTCTGCTTCTTTTGATTCACCCTCCAGACTTCAACTTCTCCTTCTCCTTCTTCTACTTCTTCTGATTCACCCTCCAGACTTCACCTTCTCCTTCTACTTCTTCTGCTTCTTATGAATCACCCTCCAGACTTCACCTTCTCCTTCTCCTTCTTCTGCTTCTTCTGATTCACCCTCTTGACTTCACCTTCTCCTTCTCCTTCTTCTGCTTCTTTTGATTCACCCTCCAGACTTCACCTTCTCCTTCTCCTTCTTCTACTTCTTCTAATGCACCCTCCAGACTTCACCTTCTCCTTCTACTTCTTCTGCTTCTTCTGATTCACCCTCCAGACTTCACCTTCTCCTTCTCCTTCTTCTGCTTCTTCTGATTCACCCTCCAGACATCACCTTTTCCTTCTCCTTCTTCTGCTTCTTCTGATTCACCCTCCAGACTTCACCTTCTCCTTCTCCTTCTTCTGCTTCTTCTGATTCACCCTCCAGACTTCACCTTCTCCTTCTCCTTCTTCTGCTTCTCCTGATTTACTCTCCAGACTTCACCTTCTCCTTCTCCTTCTTCTGCTTCTTCCGATTCACCCTCCAGACTTCACCTTCTCCTTCTCCTTCGTCTACTTCTTCTGATTCACCCTCCAGACTACACCTTCTCCTTCTCCTTCTTCTCCTTCTTCTGATTCACCCTCCAGACTTCACCTTCTCCTTCTCCTTCTTCTGCTTCTTCTGATTCACCCTCCAGACTTCACCTTCTCCTTCTCCTTCTTCTACTTCTTCTGATTCACCCTCCAGACTTCACCTTCTCCTTCTCCTTCTTCTACTTCTTCTGATTCACCCTCCAGACTTCACCTTCTCCTTCTCCTTCTTCTACTTCTTCTGCTTCTCCCTCCAGACTTCACCTTCTCCTTCTCCTTCTTCTGCTTCTTCTGATTCACCCTCCAGACTTCACCTTCTAATTCTCCTTCTTCTACTTCTTCTGATTCACCCTCCAGACTTCACCTTCTCCTTCTCCTTCTTCTACTTCTTCTGATTCACCCTCCAGACTTCACCTTCTCCTTCCCCTTCTTCTACTTCTTCTGCTTCTCCCTCCAGACTTCACCTTCTCCTTCTCCTTCTTCTGCTTCTTCTGATTCACCCTCCAGACTTCACCTTCTAATTTTCCTTCTTCTACTTCTTCTGATTCACCCTCCAGACTTCACCTTCTCCTTCTCCTTCTTCTGCTTCTTCTTCTTCACCCTCCAGACTTCACCTTCTCCTTCTCCTTCTTCTGCTTCTTCTGCTTCACCCTCCAGACTTCACCTTCTCCTTCTCCTTCTTCTGCTTCTTCTGCTTCACCCTCCTGACTTCACCTTCTCCTTCTCCTTCTTCTGCTTCTTCTGATTCACCCTTCAGACTTCACCTTCTCCTTCTCCTTCTTCTGCTTCTTCTGATTCACCCTCCAGACCTCACCTTCTCCTTCTCCTTCTTCTACTTCTTCTGATTGACCCTCCAGACTTCATCTTCTCCTTCTCCTTCTTCTGCTTCTGCTGATTCACCCTCCAGACGTCACCTTCTCCTTCTCCTTGTTCTGCTTCTTCTGATTCACCCTCCAGACTTCGCCTTCTCCTTCTCCTTCTTCTACTTCTTCTGATTCACCCTCCAGACTTCAACTTCTCCTTCTCCTTCTTCTACTTCTTCTGATTCACCTTCCAGTCTTCACCTTCTCCTTTAACTTCTTCTGCTTCTTCTGATTCACCCTCCAGACTTCACCTTCTCCTTCTCCTTCTTCTGCTTCTTCTGATTCACCCTCCTGACTTCACCTTCTCCTTCTCCTTCTTCTGCTTCTTTTGATTCACCCTCCAGACTTCAACTTCTCCTTCTCCTTCTTCTACTTCTTCTGATTCACCCTCCAGACTTCACCTTCTCCTTCTACTTCTTCTGCTTCTTATGAATCACCCTCCAGACTTCACCTTCTCCTTCTCCTTCTTCTGCTTCTTCTGATTCACCCTCCAGACTTCACCTTTTCCTTCTCCTTCTTCTGCTTCTTCTGATTCACCCTCCAGACTTCACCTTCTCCTTCTCCTTCTTCTGCTTCTTCTGATTCACCCTCCAGACTTCACCTTCTCCTTCTCCTTCTTCTGCTTCTCCTGATTCACTCTCCAGACTTCACCTTCTCCTTCTCCTTCTTCTGCTTCTTCCGATTCACCCTCCAGACTTCACCTTCTCCTTCTCCTTCGTCTACTTCTTCTGATTCACCCTCCAGACTACACCTTCTCCTTCTCCTTCTTCTACTTCCTCTGATTCACGCTCCAGACTTCGCCTTCTCCTTCTCCTTCTTCTGCTTCTTCTGATTCACCCTCCAGACTTCACCTTCTCCTTCTCCTTCTTCTACTTCTTCTGATTCACCCTCCAGTCTTCACCTTCTCCTTCTCCTTCTTCTACTTCTTCTGATTCACCCTCCAGACTTCACCTTCTCCTTCTCCTTCTTCTACTTCTTCTGCTTCTCCCTCCAGACTTCACCTTCTCCTTCTCCTTCTTCTGCTTCTTCTGATTCACCCTCCAGACTTCACCTTCTAATTCTCCTTCTTCTACTTCTTCTGATTCACCCTCCAGACATCCCCTTCTCCTTCTCCTTCTTCTGCTTCTTCTGATTCACCCTCCAGACTTCACCTTCTAATTTTCCTTCTTCTACTTCTTCTGATTCACCCTCCAGACTTCACCTTCTCCTTCTCCTTCTTCTGCTTCTTCTTCTTCACCCTCCAGACTTCACCTTCTCCTTCTCCTTCTTCTGCTTCTTCTGCTTCACCCTCCAGACTTCACCTTCTCCTTCTCCTTCTTCTGCTTCTTCTGCTTCACCCTCCTGACTTCACCTTCTCCTTCTCCTTCTTCTGCTTCTTCTGATTCACCCTTCAGACTTCACCTTCTCCTTCTCCTTCTTCTGCTTCTTCTGATTCACCCTCCAGACCTCACCTTCTCCTTCTCCTTCTTCTACTTCTTCTGATTCACCCTCCAGACTTCATCTTCTCCTTCTCCTTCTTCTGCTTCTTCTGATTCACCCTCCAGACTTCACCTTCTCCTTCTCCTTCTTCTGCTTCTTCTGATTCACCCTCCAGACTTCACCTTCTCCTTCTCCTTCTTCTGCTTCTTCTGATTCACCCTCCTGACTTCACCTTCTCCTTCTCCTTCTTCTGCTTCTTTTGATTCACCCTCCAGACTTCACCTTCTCCTTCTCCTTCTTCTACTTCTTCTGATTCACCCTCCAGACTTCACCTTCTCCTTCTACTTCTTCTGCTTCTTCTGATTCACCCTCCAGACTTCACCTTCTCCTTCTCCTTCTTCTGCTTCTTCTGATTCACCCTCCAGACTTCACCTTTTCCTTCTCCTTCTTCTGCTTCTTCTGATTCACCCTCCAGACTTCACCTTCTCCTTCTCCTTCTTCTGCTTCTTCTGATTCACCCTCCAGACTTCACCTTCTCCTTCTCCTTCTTCTGCTTCTCCTGATTCACTCTCCAGACTTCACCTTCTCCATCTCCTTCTTCTGCTTCTTCCGATTCACCCTCCAGACTTCACCTTCTCCTTCTCCTTCGTCTACTTCTTCTGATTCACCCTCCAGACTACACCTTCTCCTTCTCCTTCTTCTACTTCTTCTGATTCACCCTCCAGACTTCACCTTCTCCTTCTCCTTCTTCTGCTTCTTCTGATTCACCCTCCAGACTTCACCTTCTCCTTCTCCTTCTTCTACTTCTTCTGATTCACCCTCCAGACTTCACCTTCTCCTTCTCCTTCTTCTACTTCTTCTGATTCACCCTCCAGACTTCACCTTCTCCTTCTCCTTCTTCTACTTCTTCTGCTTTTCCCTCCAGACTTCACCTTCTCCTTCTCCTTCTTCTGCTTCTTCTGATTCACCCTCCAGACTTCACCTTCTAATTCTCCTTCTTCTACTTCTTCTGATTCACCCTCCAGACTTCACCTTCTCCTTCTCCTTCTTCTACTTCTTCTGATTCACCCTCCAGACTTCACCTTCTCCTTCTCCTTCTTCTACTTCTTCTGATTCACCCTCCTGACTTCACCTTCTCCTTCTCCTTCTTCTGCTTCTTCTGCTTCACCCTCCAGACTTCACCTTCTCCTTCTCCATCTTCTGCTTCTTCTGCTTCACCCTCCAGACTTCACCTTCTCCTTCTCCTTCTTCTACTTCTTCTGATTCACCCTCCAGACTTCACCTTCTCCTTCTCCTTCTTCTACTTCTTCTGCTTCTCCCTCCAGACTTCACCTTCTCCTTCTCCTTCTTCTGCTTCTTCTGATTCACCCTCCAGACTTCACCTTCTAATTTTCCTTCTTCTACTTCTTCTGATTCACCCTCCAGACTTCACCTTCTCCTTTTCCTTCTTCTGCTTCTTCTTCTTCACCCTCCAGACTTCACCTTCTCCTTCTCCTTCTTCTGCTTCTTCTGCTTCACCCTCCAGACTTCACCTTCTCCTTCCCCTTCTTCTGCTTCTTCTGCTTCACCCTCCTGACTTCACCTTCTCCTTCTCCTTCTTCTACTTCTTCTGATTCACCCTCCAGACTTCACCTTCTTCTTCTCCTTCTTCTGCTTCTTCTGCTTCACCCTCCAGACTTCACCTTCTCCTTCTCCTTCTTCTGCTTCTTCTGCTTCACCCTCCAGACTTCACCTTCTCCTTCTCCTTCTTCTGCTTCTTCTGCTTCACCCTCCTGACTTCACCTTCTCCTTCTCCTTCTTCTACTTCTTCTGATTCACCCTCCAGACTTCACCTTCTCCTTCCCCTTCTTCTGCTTCTTCTGCTTCACCCTCCAGACTTCACCTTCTCCTTCTCCTTCTTCTGCTTCTTCTGCTGCGCCCTCCAGACTTCACCTTCTCCTTCTCCTTCTTCTGCTTCTTCTGCTTCACCCTCCAGACTTCACCTTCTCCTTCTCCTTCTTCTGCTTCTTCTGATTCACCCTCCAGACTTCACCTTCTCCTTCTCCTTCTTCTGCTTCTTCTGATTCACCCTCCAGACTTCACCTTCTCCTTCTCCTTTTCTGCTTCTTCTGATTCACCCTCCAGACTTCACCTTCTCCTTCTACTCCTTCTCCTTCTTCTGATTCACCCTCCAGACTTCACCTTCTCCTTCTACTCCTTCTCCTTCTTCTGATTCACCCTCCAGACTTCACCTTCTCCTTCTCCTTCTTCTGCTTCTTCTCATTTACCCTCCAGACTTCACCTTCTCCTTCTCCTTCTTCTGCTTCTTCTGATTCACCCTCCAGACTTCACCTTCTCCTTCTCCTTCTTCTGCTTCTTCTGATTCACCCTCCAGACTTCACCTTCTCCTTCTCCTTCTTCTACTTCTTCTGATTCACCCTCCAGACTTCACCTTCTCCTTCTCCTTCTCCTGCTTCTTCTGATTTACCCTCCAGACTTCACCTTCTCCTTCTCCTTCTTCTGCTTCTTCTGATTCACCCTCCAGACTTCACCTTCTCATTCTCCTTCTTCTGCTTCTTCTGATTCACCCTTCAGACTTCACCTTCTCCTTCTCCTTCTTCTGCTTCTTCTGATTCACCCTCCAGACCTCACCTTCTCCTTCTCCTTCTTCGACTTCTTCTGATTCACCCTCCAGACTTCATCTTCTCCTTCTCCTTCTTCTGCTTCTTCTGATTCACCCTCCAGACTTCACCTTCTCCTTCTCCTTCTTCTGCTTCTTCTGATTCACCCTCCAGACTTCGCCTTCTCCTTCTCCTTCTTCTACTTCTTCTGATTCTCCCTCCAGACTTCAACTTCTCCTTCTCATTCTTCTACTTCTTCTGATTCACCCGCCAGTCTTCACCTTCTCCTTCTCCTTCTTCTGCTTCTTCTGATTCACCCTCCAGACTTCACCTTCTCCTTCTCCTTCTTCTGCTTCTTCTGATTCACCCTCCTGACTTCACCTTCTCCTTCTCCTTCTTCTGCTTCTTCTGATTCACCCTCCAGACTTCACCTTCTACTTCTCCTTCTTCTACTTCTTCTGATTCACCCTCCAGACTTCACCTTCTCCTTCTACTTCTTCTGCTTCTTCTGATTCACCCTCCAGACTTCACCTTCTCCTTCTCCTTCTTGTGATTCACCCTCCAGACTTCACCTTCTCCTTCTCCTTCTTCTGCTTCTTCTGATTCACCCTCCAGACTTCACCTTCTCCTTCTCCTTCTTCTGCTTCTTCTGTTTCACCCTCCAGACTTCACCTTCTCCTTCTCCTTCTTCTGCTTCTTCTGATTCACCCTCCAGACTTCACCTTCTCCTTCTCCTTCTTCTGCTTCTTCTGATTCACCCTCCAGACTTCACCTTCTCCTTCTCCTTCGTCTACTTCTTCTGATTCACCCTCCAGACTACAGCTTCTCCTTCTCCTTCTTCTACTTCTTCTGATTCACCCTCCAGACTTCACCTTCTCCTTCTTCTTCTTCTGCTTCTTCTGATTCACCCTCCAGACTTCACCTTCTCCTTCTCCTTCTTCTACTTCTTCTGATTCACCCTCCAGACTTCACCTTCTCCTTCTCCTTCTTCTACTTCTTCTGATTCACCCTCCAGACTTCACCTTCTCCTTCTCCTTCTTCTACTTCTTCTGCTTCTCCCTCCAGACTTCACATTCTCCTTCTCCTTCTTCTGCTTCTTCTGATTCACCCTCCAGACTTCATCTTCTAATTCTCCTTCTTCTACTTCTTCTGATTCACCCTCCAGACTTCAACTTCTCCTTCTCCTTCTTCTACTTCTTCTGATTCACCCTCCAGACTTCACCTTCTCCTTCTCCTTCTTCTACTTCTTCTGATTCACCCTCCTGACTTCACCTTCTCCTTCTCCTTCTTCTGCTTCTTCTGCTTCACCCTCCAGACTTCACCTTCTCCTTCTCCTTCTTCTGCTTCTTCTGCTTCACCCTCCAGACTTCACCTTCTCCTTCTCCTTCTTCTGCTTCTTCTGCTTCACCCTCCTGACTTCACCTTCTCCTTCTCCTTCTTCTACTTCTTCTGATTCACCCTCCACACTTCACCTTCTCCTTCTCCTTCTTCTGCTTCTTCCGCTTCACCCTCCAGACTTCACCTTCTCCTTCTCCTTCTTCTGCTTCTTCTGCTTCACCCTCCAGACTTCACCTTCTCCTTCTCCTTCTTCTGCTTCTTCTGCTTCACCCTCCAGACTTCACCTTCTCCTTCTCCTTCTTCTGCTTCTTCTGCTTCACCCTCCTGACTTCACCTTCTCCTTCTCCTTCTTCTCCTTCTTCTGATTCACCCTCCAGACTTCACCTTCTCCTTCCCCTTCTTCTGCTTCTTCTGCTTCACCCTCCAGACTTCACCTTCTCCTTCTCCTTCTTCTGCTTCTTCTGCTGCGCCCTCCAGACTTCACCTTCTCATTCTCCTTCTTCTGCTTCTTCTGCTTCACCCTCCTGACTTCACCTTCTCCTTCTCCTTCTTCTACTTCTTCTGCTTCACCCCCCTGACTTCACCTTCTCCTTCTCCTTCTTCTGCTTCTTCTGATTCACCCTCCTAACATTACCTTCTCCTTCTCCTTCTTCTGCTTCTTCTGATTCACCCTCCTGACTTCACCTTCTTCTTCTCCTTCTTCTGCTTCTTCTGATTCACCCTCCAGACTTCACCTTCTCCTTCTCCTTCTTCTGCTTCTTCCGATTCACCCTCCAGACTTCACCTTCTCCTTCTCCTTCTTCTGCTTCTTCTGATTCACCCTCCAGACCTCACCTTCTCCTTCTCCTGCTTCTACTTCTTCTGATTCACCCTCCAGACTTCATCTTCTCCTTCTCCTTCTTCTGCTTCTTCTGATTCACCCTCCAGACTTCACCTTCTCCTTCTCCTTCTTCTGCTTCTTCTGATTCAACCTCCAGACTTCACCTTCTCCTTCTCCTTTTCTACTTCTTCTGATTCACCCTCCAGACTTCACCTTCTCCTTCTCCTTCTTCTACTTCTTCTGATTCACCCTCCAGTCTTCACCTTCTCGCTCTCCTTCTTCTGCTTCTTCTGCTTCACCCTCCAGACTTCACCTTCTCCTTCTCTTTCTTCTGCTTCTTCTGATTCACCCTCCAGACCTCACCTTCTCCATCTCCTTCTTCTACTTCTTCTGATTCACCCTCCAGACTTCATCTTCTCCTTCTCCTTCTTCTGCTTCTTCTGATTCACCCTCCAGACTTCACCTTCTCCTTCTCCTTCTTCTGCTTCTTCTGATTCACCCTCCAGACTTCACCTTCTCCTCCTCCTTCTTCTAGTTCTTCTGATTCACCCTCCAGACTTCACCTTCTCCTTCTCCTTCTTCTACTTCTTCTGATTCACCCTCCAGTCTTCACCTTCTCCTTCTCCTTCTTCTGCATCTTCTGCTTCACCCTCCAGACTTCACCTTCTCCTTCTCTTTCTTCTGGTTCTTCTGATTCACCCTCCAGACTTCACCTTCTCCTTCTCCTTCTTCTGATTCTTCTGATTCACCCTCCAGACTTCACCTTCTCCTTCTCCTTCTTCTGCTTCTTCTGATTCACCCTCCTGACTCACCTTCTCCTTTTCCTTCTTCTACTTCTTCTGATTCACCCTCCTGACTTCACCTTCCCCTTCTCCTTCTTCTACTTCTTCTGCTTCACACTCCAGACTTCACCTTCTCCTTCTCTTTCTTCTACTTCATCTGATTCACCCTCCAGACTTCACCTTCTCCTTCTCCTTCTTCTGCTTCTTCTGAATCACCCTCCAGACTTCACCTTCTCCTTCTCCTTATTCTGCTTCTTCTGATTCACCCTCCAGACTTCACTTTCTCCTTCTCCTTCTTCTGCTTCTTCTGATTCACCCTCCAGACTTCACCTTCTCCTTCTTCTTCTTCTGCTTCTTCTGATTCACCCTCCAGACTTCACCTTCTCCTTCTCCTTCTTCTACTTCTTCTGATTCACCCTCCAGACTTCATCTTCTTCTTCTCCTTCTTCTGCTTCTTCTGATTCACCCTCCAGACTTCACCTTCTCCTTCTCCTTCTTCTGCTTCTTCTGATTCACCCTCCAGACTTCACCTTCTCCTTCTCCTTCTTCTACTTCTTCTGATTCACCCTCCAGTCTTCACCTTCTCCTTTTCCTTCTTCTGCTTCTTCTGCTTCACCCTCCAGACTTCACCTTCTCCTTCTCCTTCTTCTGCTTCTTCTGATTCACCCTCCAGACTTCACCTTCTCCTTCTCCTTCTTCTGCTTCTTCTGATTCACCCTCCAGACTTCACCTTCTCCTTCTCCTTTTCTGCTTCTTCTGATTCACCCTCCAGACTTCACCTTCTCCTTCTACTCCTTCTCCTTCTTCTGATTCACCCTCCAGACTTCACCTTCTCCTTCTACTCCTTCTCCTTCTTCTGATTCACCCTCCAGACTTCACCTTCTCCTTCTCCTTCTTCTGCTTCTTCTCATTTACCCTCCAGACTTCACCTTCTCCTTCTCCTTCTTCTGCTTCTTCTGCTTCACCCTCCAGACTTCACCTTCTCCTTCTCCTTCTTCTGCTACTTCTGATTCACCCTCCAGATTTCACCTTCTCCGTCTCCTTCTTCTACTTCTTCTGATTCACCCTCCAGACTTCACCTTCTCCTTCTCCTTCTCCTGCTTCTTCTGATTTACCCTCCAGACTTCGCCTTCTCCTTCTCCTTCTTCTGCTTCTTCTGATTCACCCTCCAGACTTCACCTTCTCCTTCTCCTTCTTCTGCTTCTTCTGATTCACCCTTCAGACTTCACCTTCTCCTTCTCCTTCTTCTGCTTCTTCTGATTCACCCTCCAGGCCTCACCTTCTCCTTCTCCTTCTTCTACTTCTTCTGATTCACGCTCCAGACATCATCTTCTCCTTCTCCTTCTTCTACTTCTTCTGATTCACCCTCCAGACTTCACCTTCTCCTTTTCCTTCTTCTGCTTCTTCTTCTTCACCCTCCAGACTTCACCTTCTCCTTCTCCTTCTTCTGCTTCTTCTGCTTCACCCTCCAGACTTCACCTTCTCCTTCCCCTTCTTCTGCTTCTTCTGCTTCACCCTCCTGACTTCACCTTCTCCTTCTCCTTCTTCTACTTCTTCTGATTCACCCTCCAGACTTCACCTTCTTCTTCTCCTTCTTCTGCTTCTTCTGCTTCACCCTCCAGACTTCACCTTCTCCTTCTCCTTCTTCTGCTTCTTCTGCTTCACCCTCCAGACTTCACCTTCTCCTTCTCCTTCTTCTGCTTCTTCTGCTTCACCCTCCTGACTTCACCTTCTCCTTCTCCTTCTTCTACTTCTTCTGATTCACCCTCCAGACTTCACCTTCTCCTTCCCCTTCTTCTGCTTCTTCTGCTTCACCCTCCAGACTTCACCTTCTCCTTCTCCTTCTTCTGCTTCTTCTGCTGCGCCCTCCAGACTTCACCTTCTCCTTCTCCTTCTTCTGCTTCTTCTGCTTCACCCTCCAGACTTCACCTTCTCCTTCTCCTTCTTCTGCTTCTTCTGATTCACCCTCCAGACTTCACCTTCTCCTTCTCCTTCTTCTGCTTCTTCTGATTCACCCTCCAGACTTCACCTTCTCCTTCTCCTTTTCTGCTTCTTCTGATTCACCCTCCAGACTTCACCTTCTCCTTCTACTCCTTCTCCTTCTTCTGATTCACCCTCCAGACTTCACCTTCTCCTTCTACTCCTTCTCCTTCTTCTGATTCACCCTCCAGACTTCACCTTCTCCTTCTCCTTCTTCTGCTTCTTCTCATTTACCCTCCAGACTTCACCTTCTCCTTCTCCTTCTTCTGCTTCTTCTGATTCACCCTCCAGACTTCACCTTCTCCTTCTCCTTCTTCTGCTTCTTCTGATTCACCCTCCAGACTTCACCTTCTCCTTCTCCTTCTTCTACTTCTTCTGATTCACCCTCCAGACTTCACCTTCTCCTTCTCCTTCTCCTGCTTCTTCTGATTTACCCTCCAGACTTCACCTTCTCCTTCTCCTTCTTCTGCTTCTTCTGATTCACCCTCCAGACTTCACCTTCTCATTCTCCTTCTTCTGCTTCTTCTGATTCACCCTTCAGACTTCACCTTCTCCTTCTCCTTCTTCTGCTTCTTCTGATTCACCCTCCAGACCTCACCTTCTCCTTCTCCTTCTTCGACTTCTTCTGATTCACCCTCCAGACTTCATCTTCTCCTTCTCCTTCTTCTGCTTCTTCTGATTCACCCTCCAGACTTCACCTTCTCCTTCTCCTTCTTCTGCTTCTTCTGATTCACCCTCCAGACTTCGCCTTCTCCTTCTCCTTCTTCTACTTCTTCTGATTCTCCCTCCAGACTTCAACTTCTCCTTCTCATTCTTCTACTTCTTCTGATTCACCCGCCAGTCTTCACCTTCTCCTTCTCCTTCTTCTGCTTCTTCTGATTCACCCTCCAGACTTCACCTTCTCCTTCTCCTTCTTCTGCTTCTTCTGATTCACCCTCCTGACTTCACCTTCTCCTTCTCCTTCTTCTGCTTCTTCTGATTCACCCTCCAGACTTCACCTTCTACTTCTCCTTCTTCTACTTCTTCTGATTCACCCTCCAGACTTCACCTTCTCCTTCTACTTCTTCTGCTTCTTCTGATTCACCCTCCAGACTTCACCTTCTCCTTCTCCTTCTTGTGATTCACCCTCCAGACTTCACCTTCTCCTTCTCCTTCTTCTGCTTCTTCTGATTCACCCTCCAGACTTCACCTTCTCCTTCTCCTTCTTCTGCTTCTTCTGTTTCACCCTCCAGACTTCACCTTCTCCTTCTCCTTCTTCTGCTTCTTCTGATTCACCCTCCAGACTTCACCTTCTCCTTCTCCTTCTTCTGCTTCTTCTGATTCACCCTCCAGACTTCACCTTCTCCTTCTCCTTCGTCTACTTCTTCTGATTCACCCTCCAGACTACAGCTTCTCCTTCTCCTTCTTCTACTTCTTCTGATTCACCCTCCAGACTTCACCTTCTCCTTCTTCTTCTTCTGCTTCTTCTGATTCACCCTCCAGACTTCACCTTCTCCTTCTCCTTCTTCTACTTCTTCTGATTCACCCTCCAGACTTCACCTTCTCCTTCTCCTTCTTCTACTTCTTCTGATTCACCCTCCAGACTTCACCTTCTCCTTCTCCTTCTTCTACTTCTTCTGCTTCTCCCTCCAGACTTCACCTTCTCCTTCTCCTTCTTCTGCTTCTTCTGATTCACCCTCCAGACTTCATCTTCTAATTCTCCTTCTTCTACTTCTTCTGATTCACCCTCCAGACTTCAACTTCTCCTTCTCCTTCTTCTACTTCTTCTGATTCACCCTCCAGACTTCACCTTCTCCTTCTCCTTCTTCTACTTCTTCTGATTCACCCTCCTGACTTCACCTTCTCCTTCTCCTTCTTCTGCTTCTTCTGCTTCACCCTCCAGACTTCACCTTCTCCTTCTCCTTCTTCTGCTTCTTCTGCTTCACCCTCCAGACTTCACCTTCTCCTTCTCCTTCTTCTGCTTCTTCTGCTTCACCCTCCTGACTTCACCTTCTCCTTCTCCTTCTTCTACTTCTTCTGATTCACCCTCCACACTTCACCTTCTCCTTCTCCTTCTTCTGCTTCTTCCGCTTCACCCTCCAGACTTCACCTTCTCCTTCTCCTTCTTCTGCTTCTTCTGCTTCACCCTCCAGACTTCACCTTCTCCTTCTCCTTCTTCTGCTTCTTCTGCTTCACCCTCCAGACTTCACCTTCTCCTTCTCCTTCTTCTGCTTCTTCTGCTTCACCCTCCTGACTTCACCTTCTCCTTCTCCTTCTTCTCCTTCTTCTGATTCACCCTCCAGACTTCACCTTCTCCTTCCCCTTCTTCTGCTTCTTCTGCTTCACCCTCCAGACTTCACCTTCTCCTTCTCCTTCTTCTGCTTCTTCTGCTGCGCCCTCCAGACTTCACCTTCTCATTCTCCTTCTTCTGCTTCTTCTGCTTCACCCTCCTGACTTCACCTTCTCCTTCTCCTTCTTCTACTTCTTCTGCTTCACCCCCCTGACTTCACCTTCTCCTTCTCCTTCTTCTGCTTCTTCTGATTCACCCTCCTAACATTACCTTCTCCTTCTCCTTCTTCTGCTTCTTCTGATTCACCCTCCTGACTTCACCTTCTTCTTCTCCTTCTTCTGCTTCTTCTGATTCACCCTCCAGACTTCACCTTCTCCTTCTCCTTCTTCTGCTTCTTCCGATTCACCCTCCAGACTTCACCTTCTCCTTCTCCTTCTTCTGCTTCTTCTGATTCACCCTCCAGACCTCACCTTCTCCTTCTCCTGCTTCTACTTCTTCTGATTCACCCTCCAGACTTCATCTTCTCCTTCTCCTTCTTCTGCTTCTTCTGATTCACCCTCCAGACTTCACCTTCTCCTTCTCCTTCTTCTGCTTCTTCTGATTCAACCTCCAGACTTCACCTTCTCCTTCTCCTTTTCTACTTCTTCTGATTCACCCTCCAGACTTCACCTTCTCCTTCTCCTTCTTCTACTTCTTCTGATTCACCCTCCAGTCTTCACCTTCTCGCTCTCCTTCTTCTGCTTCTTCTGCTTCACCCTCCAGACTTCACCTTCTCCTTCTCTTTCTTCTGCTTCTTCTGATTCACCCTCCAGACCTCACCTTCTCCATCTCCTTCTTCTACTTCTTCTGATTCACCCTCCAGACTTCATCTTCTCCTTCTCCTTCTTCTGCTTCTTCTGATTCACCCTCCAGACTTCACCTTCTCCTTCTCCTTCTTCTGCTTCTTCTGATTCACCCTCCAGACTTCACCTTCTCCTCCTCCTTCTTCTAGTTCTTCTGATTCACCCTCCAGACTTCACCTTCTCCTTCTCCTTCTTCTACTTCTTCTGATTCACCCTCCAGTCTTCACCTTCTCCTTCTCCTTCTTCTGCATCTTCTGCTTCACCCTCCAGACTTCACCTTCTCCTTCTCTTTCTTCTGGTTCTTCTGATTCACCCTCCAGACTTCACCTTCTCCTTCTCCTTCTTCTGATTCTTCTGATTCACCCTCCAGACTTCACCTTCTCCTTCTCCTTCTTCTGCTTCTTCTGATTCACCCTCCTGACTCACCTTCTCCTTTTCCTTCTTCTACTTCTTCTGATTCACCCTCCTGACTTCACCTTCCCCTTCTCCTTCTTCTACTTCTTCTGCTTCACACTCCAGACTTCACCTTCTCCTTCTCTTTCTTCTACTTCATCTGATTCACCCTCCAGACTTCACCTTCTCCTTCTCCTTCTTCTGCTTCTTCTGAATCACCCTCCAGACTTCACCTTCTCCTTCTCCTTATTCTGCTTCTTCTGATTCACCCTCCAGACTTCACTTTCTCCTTCTCCTTCTTCTGCTTCTTCTGATTCACCCTCCAGACTTCACCTTCTCCTTCTTCTTCTTCTGCTTCTTCTGATTCACCCTCCAGACTTCACCTTCTCCTTCTCCTTCTTCTACTTCTTCTGATTCACCCTCCAGACTTCATCTTCTTCTTCTCCTTCTTCTGCTTCTTCTGATTCACCCTCCAGACTTCACCTTCTCCTTCTCCTTCTTCTGCTTCTTCTGATTCACCCTCCAGACTTCACCTTCTCCTTCTCCTTCTTCTACTTCTTCTGATTCACCCTCCAGTCTTCACCTTCTCCTTTTCCTTCTTCTGCTTCTTCTGCTTCACCCTCCAGACTTCACCTTCTCCTTCTCCTTCTGCTACTTCTTCTGATTCACCCTCCAGACTTCACCTTCTCCTTCTCCTTCTTCTACTTCTTCTGATTCACCCTCCAGTCTTCACCTTCTCCTTCTCCGTCTTCTACTTCTTCTGATTCACCCTCCAGACTTCACCTTCTCCTTCTCCTTCTTCTGCTTCTTCTGATTCACCCTCCAGACTTCACCTTCTCCTTCTCCTTCTTCTACTTCTTCTGATTCACCCTCCAGTCTTCACCTTCTCCTTCTCCTTCTTCTGCTTCTTCTGATTCACCCTCCAGACTTCACCTTCTCCTTCCCCTTCTTCTGCTTCTTCTGCTTCACCCTCCAGACTTCACCTTCTCCTTCTCCTTCTTCTGCTTCTTCTGCTGCGCCCTCCACACTTCACCTTCTCCTTCTCCTTCTTCTGCTTCTTCTGCTTCACCCTCCAGACTTCACCTTCTCCTTCTCCTTCTTCTGCTTCTTCTGATTCACCCTCCAGACTTCACCTTCTCCTTCTCCTTCTTCTGCTTCTTCTGATTCACCCTCCAGACTTCACCTTCTCCTTCTCCTTTTCTGCTTCTTCTGATTCACCCTCCAGACTTCACCTTCTCCTTCTACTCCTTCTCCTTCTTCTGATTCACCCTCCAGACTTCACCTTCTCCTTCTACTCCTTCTCCTTCTTCTGATTCACCCTCCAGACTTCACCTTCTCCTTCTCCTTCTTCTGCTTCTTCTCATTTACCCTCCAGACTTCACCTTCTCCTTCTCCTTCTTCTGCTTCTTCTGCTTCACCCTCCAGACTTCACCTTCTCCTTCTCCTTCTTCTGCTACTTCTGATTCACCCTCCAGATTTCACCTTCTCCGTCTCCTTCTTCTACTTCTTCTGATTCACCCTCCAGACTTCACCTTCTCCTTCTCCTTCTCCTGCTTCTTCTGATTTACCCTCCAGACTTCGCCTTCTCCTTCTCCTTCTTCTGCTTCTTCTGATTCACCCTCCAGACTTCACCTTCTCCTTCTCCTTCTTCTGCTTCTTCTGATTCACCCTTCAGACTTCACCTTCTCCTTCTCCTTCTTCTGCTTCTTCTGATTCACCCTCCAGGCCTCACCTTCTCCTTCTCCTTCTTCTACTTCTTCTGATTCACGCTCCAGACATCATCTTCTCCTTCTCCTTCTTCTGCTTCTTCTGATTCACCCTCCAGACTTCACCTTCTCCTTCTCCTTCTTCTGCTTCTTCTGATTCACCCTCCAGACTTCGCCTTCTCCTTCTCCTTCTTCTACTTCTTCTGATTCACCCTCCAGACTTCAACTTCTCCTTCTCCTTCTTCTACTTCTTCTGATTCACCCTCCAGTCTTCACCTTCTCCTTCTCCTTCTTCTGCTTCTTCTGATTCACCCTCCAGACTTCACCTTCTCCTTCTCCTTCTTCTGCTTCTTCTGATTCACCCTCCTGACTTCACCTTCTCCTTCTCCTTCTTCTGCTTCTTCTGATTCACCCTCCAGACTTCACCTTCTACTTCTCCTTCTTCTACTTCTTCTGATTCACCCTCCAGACTTCGCCTTCTCCTTCTCCTTCTTCTACTTCTTCTGATTCACCCTCCAGACTTCACCTTCTCCTTCTCCTTCTTCTACTTCTTCTGATTCACCCTCCAGTCTTCACCTTCTCCTTCTCCTTCTTCTGCTTCTTCTGATTCACCCTCCAGACTTCACCTTCTCCTTCTCCTTCTTCTGCTTCTTCTGATTCACCCTCCTGACTTCACCTTCTTCTTCTCCTTCTTCTGCTTCTTCTGATTCACCCTCCAGATTTCACCTTCTCCTTCTACTTCTTCTGATTCACCCTCCAGACTTCACCTTCTCCTTCTACTTCTTCTGCTTCTTCTGATTCACCCTCCAGACTTCACCTTCTCCTTCTCCTTTTCTGCTTCTTCTGATTCACCCTCCAGACTTCACCTTCTCCTCCTCCTTCTTCGGCTTCTTCTGATTCGCCCTCCAGACTTCTCCTTCTCCTTCTCCTTCTTCTGCTTCTTCTGATTCACCCTCCAGACTTCACCTTCTACTTCTCCTTTTTCTACTTCTTCTGATTCACCCTCCAGACTTCACCTTCTCCTTCTCCTTCTTCTGCTTCTTCTGATTCACCCTCCAGACTTCACCTTCTCCTTCTCCTTCGTCTACTTCTTCTGATTCACCCTCCAGACTACACCTTCTCCTTCTCCTTCTTCTACTTCTTCTGATTCACCCTCCAGACTTCACCTTCTCCTTCTCCTTCTTCTGCTTCTTCTGATTCACCCTCCAGACTTCACCTTCTCCTTCTCCTTCTTCTACTTCTTCTGATTCACCCTCCAGACTTCACCTTCTCCTTCTCCTTCTTCTACTTTTTCTGATTCACCCTCCAGACTTCAACTTCTCCTTCTCCTTCTTCTACTTCTTCTGCTTCTCCCTCCAGACTTCACCTTCTCCTTCTCCTTCTTCTGCTTCTTCTGCTTCACCCTCCTGACTTCACCTTCTCCTTATCCTTCTTCTACTTCTTCTGCTTCACCCCCCTGACTTCACCTTCTCCTTCTCCTTCTTCTACTTCTTCTGATTCACCCTCCAGACTTCACCTTCTCCTTCTCCTTCTTCTACTTCTTCTGATTCACCCTCCAGACTTCACCTTCTCCTTCTCCTTCTTCTACTTCTTCTGCTTCTCCCTCCAGACTTCAACTTCTCCTTCTCCTTCTTCTGCTTCTTCTGATTCACCCTCCAGACTTCACCTTCTCCTTCTCCTTATTCTGCTTCTTCTGATTCACCCTCCAGACTTCACCTTCTCCTTCTCCTCTTCTGCTTCTTCTGATTCACCCTCCAGACTTCTTCTTCTCCTTCTCCTTCTTCTGCTTCTTCTGCTTCACCCTCCAGACTTCACCTTCTCCTTCTCCTTCTTCTGCTTCTTCTGCTTCACCCTCCAGACTTCACCTTCTCCTTCTTCTGCTTCTTCTTCCTCACCCTCCTGTCTTCACCTTCTCCTTCTCCTTCTTCTACATCTTCTGATTCACCCTCCAGACTTCACCTTCCCCTTCTCCTTCTTCTGCTTCTTCTGCTTCACCCTCCAGACTTTACCTTCTCCTTCTCCTTCTTCTGATTCTTCTGATTCACCCTCCAGACTTCACCTTCTCCTTCTCCTTCTTCTGCTTCTTCTGATTCACCCTCCTGACTTCACCTTCTCCTTCTCCTTCTTCTACTTCTTCTGATTCACCCTCCTGACTTCACCTTCTCCTTGTCCTTCTTCTCCTTCTTCTGCTTCAACCTCCAGGCTTCACCTTCTCCTTCTCCTTCTTCTACTTCTTCTGATTCACCCTCCAGACTTCACCTTCTCCTTCTCCTTCTTCTGCTTCTTCTGATTCACCCTCCAGACTTCACCTTCTCCTTCTCCTTATTCTGCTTCTTCTGATACACCCTCCAGACTTCACCTTCTCCTTCTCCTTCTTCTGCTTCTTCTGATTCACCCTCCAGACTTCACCTTCTCCTTCTCCTTCTTTTGCTTCTTCTGATTCACCCTCCAGACTTTACCTTCTCCTTCTCCTTCTTCTACTTCTTCTGATTCACCCTCCAGACCTCATCTTCTCCTTCTCCTTCTTCTGCTTCTTCTGATTCACCCTCCAGACTTCACCTTCTCCTTCTCCTTCTTCTGCTTCTTCTGATTCACCCTCCAGACTTCAACTTCTCCTTCTCCTTCTTCTACTTCTTCTGATTCACCCTCCAAACTTCACCTTCTCCTTCTCCTTTTCTACTTCTTCTGATTCACCCTCCAGACTTCACCATCTCCTTCTCCTTCTTCTGCTTCTTCTGATTCACCCTTAAGACTTCACCTTCTCCTTCTCCTTCTTCTGCTACTTCTGATTCACCCTCCAGACTTCACCTTCTCCTTCTCCTTCTTCTGCTTCTTCTGATTCACCCTTCAGACTTCACCTTCTCCTTCTCCTTCTTCTGCTTCTTCTGTTTCACCCTCCAGACCTCACCTTCTCCTTCTCCTTCTTCTGCTTCTTCTGATTCACCCTCCAGACTTCACCTTCTCCTTCTCCTTCTTCTGCTTCTTCTGATTCACCCTCCTGACTTCACCTTCTCCTTCTCCTTCTTCTGCTTCTTCTGATTTACCCTCCAGACTTCACCTTCTCCTTCTACTTCTTCTGCTTCTTCTGATTCACCCTCCAGACTTCACCTTCTCCTTCTCCTTCTTCTGCTTCTTCTGATTCACCCTCCAGACTTCACCTTCTCCTTCTCCTTCTTCTACTTCTTCTGATTCACCCTCCAGACTTCACCTTCTCCTTCTCCATCTTCTACTTCTTCTGATTCACCCTCCAGACTTCACCTTCTCCTTCTCCTTCTTCTACTTCTTCTGATTCACCCTCCAGACTTCACCTTCTCCTTCTCCTTCTTTTACTTCTTCTGCTTCTCCCTCCAGACTTCACCTTCTCCTTCTCCTTCTTTTACTTCTTCTGCTTCTCCCTCCAAACTTCACCTTCTCCTTCTCCTTCTTCTGCTTCTTCTGATTCACCCTCCAGACTTCACCTTCTCCTTCTCCTTCTTTTACTTCTTCTGCTTCGCCCTCCAGACTTCACCTTCTCCTTCTCCTTCTTCTGCTTCTTCTGATTCACCCTCCTGACTTCACCTTCTCCTTCTCCTTTTCTGCTTCTTCTGATTCACCCTCCAGACTTCACCTTCTCCTTCTACTCCTTCTCCTTCTTCTGATTCACCCTCCAGACTTCACCTTCTCCTTCTACTCCTTCTCCTTCTTCTGATTCACCCTCCAGACTTCACCTTCTCCTTCTCCTTATTCTGCTTCTTCTGATTCGCCCTCCAGACTTCACCTTCTCCTTCTCCTTCTTCTGCTTCTTGTGCTTCACCCTCCTGACTTCACCTTCTCCTTATCCTTCTTCTACTTCTTCTGCTTCACCCCCCTGACTTCACCTTCTCCTTCTCCTTCTTCTACTTCTTCTGATTCACCCTCCAGACTTCACCTTCTCCTTCTCCTTCTTCTACTTCTTCTGATTCACCCTCCAGACTTCACCTTCTCCTTCTCCTTCTTCTACTTCTTCTGCTTCTCCCTCCAGACTTCAACTTCTCCTTCTCCTTCTTCTGCTTCTTCTGATTCACCCTCCAGACTTCACCTTCTCCTTCTCCTTATTCTGCTTCTTCTGATTCACCCTCCAGACTTCACCTTCTCCTTCTCCTCTTCTGCTTCTTCTGATTCACCCTCCAGACTTCTTCTTCTCCTTCTCCTTCTTCTGCTTCTTCTGCTTCACCCTCCAGACTTCACCTTCTCCTTCTCCTTCTTCTGCTTCTTCTGCTTCACCCTCCAGACTTCACCTTCTCCTTCTTCTGCTTCTTCTTCCTCACCCTCCTGTCTTCACCTTCTCCTTCTCCTTCTTCTACATCTTCTGATTCACCCTCCAGACTTCACCTTCCCCTTCTCCTTCTTCTGCTTCTTCTGCTTCACCCTCCAGACTTCACCTTCTCCTTCTCCTTCTTCTGATTCTTCTGATTCACCCTCCAGACTTCACCTTCTCCTTCTCCTTCTTCTGCTTCTTCTGATTCACCCTCCTGACTTCACCTTCTCCTTCTCCTTCTTCTACTTCTTCTGATTCACCCTCCTGACTTCACCTTCTCCTTGTCCTTCTTCTACTTCTTCTGCTTCAACCTCCAGGCTTCACCTTCTCCTTCTCCTTCTTCTACTTCTTCTGATTCACCCTCCAGACTTCACCTTCTCCTTCTCCTTCTTCTGCTTCTTCTGATTCACCCTCCAGACTTCACCTTCTCCTTCTCCTTATTCTGCTTCTTCTGATACACCCTCCAGACTTCACCTTCTCCTTCTCCTTCTTCTGCTTCTTCTGATTCACCCTCCAGACTTCACCTTCTCCTTCTCCTTCTTTTGCTTCTTCTGATTCACCCTCCAGACTTTACCTTCTCCTTCTCCTTCTTCTACTTCTTCTGATTCACCCTCCAGACCTCATCTTCTCCTTCTCCTTCTTCTGCTTCTTCTGATTCACCCTCCAGACTTCACCTTCTCCTTCTCCTTCTTCTGCTTCTTCTGATTCACCCTCCAGACTTCAACTTCTCCTTCTCCTTCTTCTACTTCTTCTGATTCACCCTCCAAACTTCACCTTCTCCTTCTCCTTTTCTACTTCTTCTGATTCACCCTCCAGACTTCACCATCTCCTTCTCCTTCTTCTGCTTCTTCTGATTCACCCTTAAGACTTCACCTTCTCCTTCTCCTTCTTCTGCTACTTCTGATTCACCCTCCAGACTTCACCTTCTCCTTCTCCTTCTTCTGCTTCTTCTGATTCACCCTTCAGACTTCACCTTCTCCTTCTCCTTCTTCTGCTTCTTCTGTTTCACCCTCCAGACCTCACCTTCTCCTTCTCCTTCTTCTGCTTCTTCTGATTCACCCTCCAGACTTCACCTTCTCCTTCTCCTTCTTCTGCTTCTTCTGATTCACCCTCCTGACTTCACCTTCTCCTTCTCCTTCTTCTGCTTCTTCTGATTTACCCTCCAGACTTCACCTTCTCCTTCTACTTCTTCTGCTTCTTCTGATTCACCCTCCAGACTTCACCTTCTCCTTCTCCTTCTTCTGCTTCTTCTGATTCACCCTCCAGACTTCACCTTCTCCTTCTCCTTCTCCTTCTTCTGCTTCTTCTGTTTCACCCTCCAGACTTCACCTTCTCCTTCTCCTTCTTCTACTTCTTCTGATTCACCCTCCAGACTTCACCTTCTCCTTCTCCATCTTCTACTTCTTCTGATTCACCCTCCAGACTTCACCTTCTCCTTCTCCTTCTTCTACTTCTTCTGATTCACCCTCCAGACTTCACCTTCTCCTTCTCCTTCTTTTACTTCTTCTGCTTCTCCCTCCAGACTTCACCTTCTCCTTCTCCTTCTTTTACTTCTTCTGCTTCTCCCTCCAAACTTCACCTTCTCCTTCTCCTTCTTCTGCTTCTTCTGATTCACCCTCCAGACTTCACCTTCTCCTTCTCCTTCTTTTACTTCTTCTGCTTCGCCCTCCAGACTTCACCTTCTCCTTCTCCTTCTTCTGCTTCTTCTGATTCACCCTCCTGACTTCACCTTCTCCTTCTCCTTTTCTGCTTCTTCTGATTCACCCTCCAGACTTCACCTTCTCCTTCTACTCCTTCTCCTTCTTCTGATTCACCCTCCAGACTTCACCTTCTCCTTCTCCTTCTTCTGCTTCTTCTCATTTACCCTCCAGACTTCACCTTCTCCTTCTCCTTCTTCTGCTTCTTCTGCTTCACCCTCCAGACTTCACCTTCTCCTTCTCCTTCTTCTGCTACTTCTGATTCACCCTCCAGACTTCACCTTCTCCGTCTCCTTCTTCTACTTCTTCTGATTCACCCTCCAGACTTCACCTTCTCCTTCTCCTTCTCCTGCTTCTTCTGATTTACCCTCCAGACTTCACCTTCTCCTTCTCCTTCTTCTGCTTCTTCTGATTCACCCTCCAGACTTCACCTTCTCCTTCTCCTTCTTCTGCTTCTTCTGATTCACCCTTCAGACTTCACCTTCTCCTTCTCCTTCTTCTGCTTCTTCTGATTCACCCTCCAGACCTCACCTTCTCCTTCTCCTTCTTCTAATTCTTCTGATTCACGCTCCAGACTTCATCTTCTCCTTCTCCTTCTTCTGCTTCTTCTGATTCACCCTCCAGACTTCACCTTCCCCTTCTTCTTCTTCTGCTTCTTCTGATTCACCCTCCAGACTTCGCCTTCTCCTTCTCCTTCTTCTACTTCTTCTGATTCACCCTCCAGACTTCAACTTCTCCTTCTCCTTCTTCTACTTCTTCTGATTCACCCTCCAGTCTTCACCTTCTCCTTCTCCTTCTTCTGCTTCTTCTGATTCACCCTCCAGACTTCACCTTCTCCTTCTCCTTCTTCTGCTTCTTCTGATTCACCCTCCTGACTTCACCTTCTCCTTCTCCTTCTTCTGCTTCTTCTGATTCACCCTCCAGACTTCACCTTCTACTTCTCCTTCTTCTACTTCTTCTGATTCACCCTCCAGACTTCGCCTTCTCCTTCTCCTTCTTCTACTTCTTCTGATTCACCCTCCAGACTTCACCTTCTCCTTCTCCTTCTTCTACTTCTTCTGATTCACCCTCCAGTCTTCACCTTCTCCTTCTCCTTCTTCTGCTTCTTCTGATTCACCCTCCAGACTTCACCTTCTCCTTCTCCTTCTTCTGCTGTTTCTGATTCACCCTCCTGACTTCACCTTCTTCTTCTCCTTCTTCTGCTTCTTCTGATTCACCCTCCAGACTTCACCTTCTCCTTCTACTTCTTCTGATTCACCCTCCAGACTTCACCTTCTCCTTCTACTTCTTCTGCTTCTTCTGATTCACCCTCCAGACTTCACCTTCTCCTTCTCCTTTTCTGCTTCTTCTGATTCACCCTCCAGACTTCACCTTCTCCTCCTCCTTCTTCGGCTTCTTCTGATTCACCCTCCAGACTTATCCTTCTCCTTCTCCTTCTTCTGCTTCTTCTGATTCACCCTCCAGACTTCACCTTCTCCTTCTCCTTCTTCTACTTCTTCTGATTCACCCTCCAGACTTCACCTTCTCCTTCTCCTTCTTCTGCTTCTTCTGATTCACCCTCCAGACTTCACCTTCTCCTTCTCCTTCGTCTACTTCTTCTGATTCACCCTCCAGACTATACCTTCTCCTTCTCCTTCTTCTACTTCTTCTGATTCACCCTCCAGACTTCACCTTCTCCTTCTCCTTCTTCTGCTTCTTCTGATTCACCCTCCAGACTTCACCTTCTCCTTCTCCTTCTTCTACTTCTTCTGATTCACCCTCCAGACTTCACCTTCTCCTTCTCCTTCTTCTACTTTTTCTGATTCACCCTCCAGACTTCACCTTCTCCTTCTCCTTCTTCTACTTCTTCTGTTTCTCCCTCCAGACTTCACCTTCTCCTTCTCCTTCTTCTGCTTCTTCTGCTTCACCCTCCTGACTTCACCTTCTCCTTCTCCTTCTTCTACTTCTTCTGTTTCCCCCCCTGACTTCACCTTCTCCTTCTCCTTCTTCTACTTCTTCTGATTCACCCTCCAGACTTCACCTTCTCCTTCTCCTTCTTCTACTTCTTCTGATTCACCCTCCAGACTTCACCTTCTCCTTCTTCTTCTTCTACTTCTTCTGCTTCTCCCTCCAGACTTCAACATCTCCTTCTCCTTCTTCTGCTTCTTCTGATTCACCCTCCAGACTTCACCTTCTCCTTCTCCTTATTCTGCTTCTTCTGATTCACCCTCCAGACTTCACCTTCTCCTTCTCCTCTTCTGCTTCTTCTGGTTCACCCTCCAGACTTCATCTTCTCCTTCTCCTTCTTCTGCTTCTTCTGCTTCACCCTCCAGACTTCACCTTCTCCTTCTCCTTCTTCTGCTTCTTCTGCTTTACCCTCCAGACTTCACCTTCTCCTTCTTCTGCTTCTTCTTCTTCACCCTCCTGTCTTCACCTTCTCCTTCTCCTTCTTCTACATCTCCTGATTCACCCTCCAGACTTCACCTTCCCCTTCTCCTTCTTCTGCTTCTTCTGCTTCACCCTCCAGACTTCACCTTCTCCTTCTCCTTCTTCTGATTCTTCTGATTCACCCTCCAGACTTCACCTTCTCCTTCTCCTTCTTCTGCTTCTTCTGATTCACCCTCCTGACTTCACCTTCTCCTTCTCCTTCTTCTACTTCTTCTGATTCACCCTCCTGACTTCACCTTCTCCTTCTCCTTCTTCTACTTCTTCTGCTTCAACCTCCAGGCTTCACCTTCTCCTTCTCCTTCTCCTACTTCTTCTGATTCACCCTCCAGACTTCACCTTCTCCTTCTCCTTCTTCTGCTTCTTCTGATTCACCCTCCAGACTTCACCTTCTCCTTCTCCTTATTCTGCTTCTTCTGATTCACCCTCCAGACTTCACCTTCTCCTTCTCCTTCTTCTGCTTCTTCTGATTCACCCTCCAGACTTCACCTTCTCCTTCTCCTTCTTTTGCTTCTTCTGATTCACCCTCCAGACTTCACCTTCTCCTTCTCCTTCTTCTACTTCTTCTGATTCACCCTCCAGACCTCATCTTCTCCTTCTCCTTCTTCTGCTTCTTCTGATTCACCCTCCAGACTTCACCTTCTCCTTCTCCTTCTTCTGCTTCTTCTGATTCACCCTCCAGACTTCAACTTCTCCTTCTCCTTCTTCTACTTCTTCTGATTCACCCTCCAAACTTCACCTTCTCCTTCTCCTTTTCTACTTCTTCTGATTCACCCTCCAGACTTCACCATCTCCTTCTCCTTCTTCTGCTTCTTCTGATTCACCCTTAAGACTTCACCTTCTCCTTCTCCTTCTTCTGCTACTTCTGATTCACCCTCCAGACCTCACCTTCTCCTTCTCCTTCTTCTGCTTCTTCTGATTCACCCTTCAGACTTCACCTTCTCCTTCTCCTTCTTCTGCTTCTTCTGTTTCACCCTCCAGACCTCACCTTCTCCTTCTCCTTCTTCTGCTTCTTCTGATTCACCCTCCAGACTTCACCTTCTCCTTCTCCTTCTTCTGCTTCTTCTGATTCACCCTCCTGACTTCACCTTCTCCTTCTCCTTCTTCTGCTTCTTCTGATTTACCCTCCAGACTTCACCTTCTCCTTCTACTTCTTCTGCTTCTTCTGATTCACCCTCCAGACTTCACCTTCTCCTTCTCCTTCTTCTGCTTCTTCTGATTCACCCTCCAGACTTCACCTTCTCCTTCTCCTTCTCCTTCTTCTGCTTCTTCTGTTTCACCCTCCAGACTTCACCTTCTCCTTCTCCTTCTTCTACTTCTTCTGATTCACCCTCCAGACTTCACCTTCTCCTTCTCCATCTTCTACTTCTTCTGATTCACCCTCCAGACTTCACCTTCTCCTTCTCCTTCTTCTACTTCTTCTGATTCACCCTCCAGACTTTACCTTCTCCTTCTCCTTCTTTTACTTCTTCTGCTTCTCCCTCCAGACTTCACCTTCTCCTTCTCCTTCTTTTACTTCTTCTGCTTCTCCCTCCAAACTTCACCTTCTCCTTCTCCTTCTTCTGCTTCTTCAGATTCACCCTGCAGACTTCACCTTCTCCTTCTCCTTCTTCTGCTTCTTCTGCTTCACCCTCCTGTCTTCACCTTCTCCTTCTCCTTCTTCTACTTCTTCTAATTCACCCTCCAGACTTCACCTTCTTCTTCTCCTTCTTCTGCTTCTTCTGCTTCACCCTCCAGACTTCACCTTCTCCTTCTCCTTCTTCTGCTTCTTGTGCTTCACCCTCCAGACTTCACCTTTTCCTTCTCCTTCTTCTGCTTCTTCTGCTTCACCCTCCAGACTTCACCTTCTCCTTCTCCTTCTTCTGCTTCTTCTGCTTCACCCTCCTGACTTCACCTTCTCCTTCTCCTTCTTCTGATTCTTCTGATTCACCCTCCAGACTTCACCTTCTCCTTCTCCTTCGTCTGCTTCTTCTGATTCACCCTCCTGACTTCACCTTCTCCTTCTCCTTCTTCTACTTCTTCTGATTCACCCTCCTGACTTCACCTCCTCCTTCTCCTTCTTCTACTTCTTCTGCTTCACCCACCAGACTTCACCTTCTCCTTCTCCTTCTTCTACTTCTTCTGATTCACCCTCCAGACTTCACCTTCTCCTTCTCCTTCTTCTGCTTCTTCTGATTCACCCTCCAGACTTCACCTTCTCCTTCTCCTTATTCTGCTTCTTCTGATTCACCCTCCAGACTTCACCTTCTCCTTCTCCTTCTTCTGCTTCTTCTGAGTCACCCTCCAGACTTCACCTTCTCCTTCTCCTTCTTTTGCTTCTTCTGATTCACCCTCCAGACTTCACCTTCTCCTTCTCCTTCTTCTACTTCTTCTGATTCACCCTCCAGACCTCATCTTCTCCTTCTCCGTCTTCTGCTTCTTCTGATTCACCCTCCAGACTTCACCTTCTCCTTCTCCTTCTTCTGCTTCTTCTGATTCACCCTCCAGACATCAACTTCTCCTTCTCCTTCTTCTACTTCTTCTGATTCACCCTCCAGACTACACCTTCTCCTTCTCCTTCTTCTACTTCTTCTGATTCACCCTCCAGACTTCACCATCTCCTTCTCCTTCTTCTGCTTCTTCTGATTCACCCTCCAGACTTCACCTTCTCCTTCTCCTTCTTCTGCTACTTCTGATTCACCCTCCAGTCTTCACCTTCTCCTTCTCCTTCTTCTGCTTCTTCTGATTCACCCTTCAGACTTCACCTTCTCCTTCTCCTTCTTCTGCTTCTTCTGATTCACCCTCCAGAACTCACCTTCTCCTTCTCCTTCTTCTACTTCTTCTGATTCACCCTCCAGACTTCATCATCTCCTTCTCCTTCTTCTGCTTCTTCTGATTCACCCTCCAGACTTCACCTTCTCCTTCTCCTTCTTCTGCTTCTTCTGATTCACCCTCCAGACTTCGCCTTCTCCTTCTCCTTCTTCTACTTCTTCTGATTCACCCTCCAGACTTCACCTTCTCCTTCTCCTTCTTCTACTTCTTCTGATTCACCCTCCAGTCTTCACCTTCTCCTTCTCCTTCTTCTGCTTCTTCTGATTCACCCTCCAGACTTCACCTTCTCCTTCTCCTTCTTCTGCTTCTTCTGATTCACCCTCCTGACTTCACCTTCTTCTTCTCCTTCTTCTGCTTCTTCTGATTCACCCTCCAGACTTCACCTTCTCCTTCTCCTTCTTCTACTTCTTCTGATTCACCCTCCAGACTTCACCTTCTCCTTCTACTTCTTCTGCTTCTTCTGATTCACCCTCCAGACTTCACCTTCGCTTTCTCCTTCTTCTGCTTCTTCTGATTCACCCTCCAGACTTCACCTTCTCCTCCTCCTTCTTCGGCTTCTTCTGATTCACCCTCCAGACTTCTCCTTCTCCTTCTCCTTCTTCTGCTTCTTCTGATTCACCCTCCAGACTTCACCTTCTCCTTCTTCTTCTTCTACTTCTTCTGATTCACCCTCCAGACTTCACCTTCTCCTTCTCCTTCTTCTGCTTCTTCTGATTCACCCTCCAGACTTCACCTTCTCCTTCTCCTTCGTCTACTTCTTCTGATTCACCCTCCAGACTACACATTCTCCTTCTCCTTCTTCTACTTCTTCTGATTCACCCTCCAGACTTCACCTTCTCCTTCTCCTTCTTCTGCTTCTTCTGATTCACCCTCCAGCCTTCACCTTCTCCTTCTCCTTCTTCTACTTCTTCTGCTTCTCCCTCCAGACTTCACCTTCTCCTTCTCCTTCTTCTGCTCTTCAGCTTCACCCTCCTGACTTCACCTTCTCCTTCTCCTTCTTCTACTTCTTCTGCTTCACCCCCCTGACTTCACCTTCTTCTTCTCCTTCTTCTACTTCTTCTGATTCACCCTCCAGACTTCACCTTCTCCTTCTCCTTCTTCTACTTCTTCTGATTCACCCTCCAGACTTCACCTTCTCCTTCTTCTTCTTCTACTTCTTCTGCTTCTCCCTCCAGACTTCACCTTCTCCTTCTCCTTCTTCTGCTTCTTCTGATTCACCCTCCAGACTTCACCTTCTCCTTCTCCTTATTCTGCTTCTTCTGATTCACCCTCCAGACTTCACCTTCTCCTTCTCCTCTTCTGCTTCTTCTGATTCACCCTCCAGACTTCATCTTCTCCTTCTCCTTCTTCTGCTTCTTCTGATTCACCCTCCAGACTTCACCTTCTCCTTCTCCTTCTTCTGCTTCTTCTGATTCACCCTCCAGACTTCACCTTCTCCTTCTCCTTCTTCTGCTTCTTCTGATTCACCCTCCAGACTTCACCTTCTCCTTCTCCTTCTTCTGCTTCTTCTGATTCACCCTCCAGACTTCACCTTCTCCTTCTCCATCTTCTACTTCTTCTGATTCACCGTCCAGACTTCACCTTCTCCTTCTCCTTCTTCTACTTCTTCTGATTCACCCTCCAGACTTCACCTTCTCCTTCTCCTTCTTCTGCTTCTTCTGCTTCACCCTCCTGTCTTCACCTTCTCCTTCTCCTTCTTCTACTTCTTCTAATTCACCCTCCAGACTTCACCTTCTCCTTCTCCTTCTTCTGCTTCTTCTGCTTCACCCTCCAGACTTCACCTTCTCCTTCTCCTTCTTCTGCTTCTTGTGCTTCACCCTCCAGACTTCACCTTCTCCTTCTCCTTCTTCTGCTTCTTCTGCTTCACACTCCAGACTTCACCTTCTCCTTCTCCTTCTTCTGCTTCTTCTGCTTCACCCTCCTGACTTCACCTTCTCCTTCTCCTTCTTCTGATTCTTCTGATTCACCCTCCAGACTTCACCTTCTCCTTCTCCTTCTTCTGCTTCTTCTGATTCACCCTCCTGACTTCACCTTCTCCTTCTCCTTCTTCTACTTCTTCTCATTCACCCTCCTGACTTCACCTTCTCCTTCTCCTTCTTTTACTTCTTCTGCTTCACCCACCAGACTTCACCTTCTCCTTCTCCTTCTTTTGCTTCTTCTGATTCACCCTCCAGACTTCACCTTCTCCTTCTCCTTCTTCTACTTCTTCTGATTCACCCTCCAGACCTCATCTTCTCCTTCTCCGTCTTCTGCTTCTTCTGATTCACCCTCCAGACTTCACCTTCTCCTTCTCCTTCTTCTGCTTCTTCTGGTTCACCCTCCAGACTTCAACTTCTCCTTCTCCTTCTTCTCATTCTTCTGATTCACCCTCCAGACTTCACCTTCTCCTTCTCCTTCTTCTACTTCTTCTGATTCACCCTCCAGACTTCACCATCTCCTTCTCCTTCTTCTGCATCTTCTGATTCACCCTCCAGACTTCACCTTCTCCTTCTCCTTCTTCTGCTTCTTCTGATTCACCCTTCAGACTTCACCTTCTCCTTCTCCTTCTTCTGCTTCTTCTGATTCTCCCTCCAGACCTCACCCTCTCCTTCTCCTTCTTCTACTTCTTCTGATTCACCCTCCAGACTTCATCATCTCCTTCTCATTCTTCTGCTTCTTCTGATTCACCCTCCAGACTTCACCTTCTCCTTCTCCTTCTTCTGCTTCTTCTGATTCACCCTCCAGACTTCGCCTTCTCCTTCTCCTTCTTCTACTTCTTCTGATTCACCCTCCAGACTTCACCTTCTCCTTCTCCTTCTTCTACTTCTTCTGATTCACCCTCCAGTCTTCACCTTCTCCTTCTCCTTCTTCTGCTTCTTCTGATTCACCCTCCAGACTTCACCTTCTCCTTCTCCTTCTTCTGCTTCTTCTGATTCACCCTCCTGACTTCACCTTCTTCTTCTCCTTCTTCTGCTTCTTCTGATTCACCCTCCAGACTTCACCTTCTCCTTCTCCTTCTTCTACTTCTTCTGATTCACCCTCCAGACTTCACCTTCTCCTTCTACTTCTTCTGCTTCTTCTGATTCACCCTCCAGACTTCACCTTCTCCTTCTCCTTCTTCTGCTTCTCCTGATTCACCCTCCAGACTTCACCTTCTCCTTCTCCTTCTTCGGCTTCTTCTGATTCACCCTCCAGACTTCACCTTCTCCTTCTCCTTCTTCTGCTTCTTCTGATTCACCCTCCAGACTTCACCTTCTCCTTCTCCTTCTTCTACTTCTTCTGATTCACCCTCCAGACTTCACCTTCTCCTTCTCCTTCTTCTGCTTCTTCTGATTCACCCTCCAGACTTCACCTTCTCCTTCTCCTTCGTCTACTTCTTCTGATTCACCCTCCAGACTACACCTTCTCCTTCTCCTTCTTCTACTTCTTCTGATTCACCCTCCAGACTTCACCTTCTCCTTCTCCTTCTTCTACTTCTTCTGATTCACCCTCCAGACTTCACCTTCTCCTTCTCCTTCTTCTACTTCTTCTGATTCACCCTCCAGACTTCACCTTCTCCTTCTCCTTCTTCTACTTCTTCTGCTGCTCCCTCCAGACTTCACCTTCTCCTTCTCCTTCTTCTGCTTCTTCTGCTTCACCCTCCTGACTTCACCTTCTCCTTCTCCCTCTTCTACTTCTTCTGCTTCACCCCCCTGACTTCACCTTCTCCTTCTCCTTCTTCTACTTCTTCTGATTCACCCTCCAGACTTCACCTTCTCCTTCTCCTTCTTCTGCTTCTTCTGATTCACCCTCCAGACTTCACCTTCTCCTTCTCCTTATTCTGCTTCTTCTGATTCACCCTCCAGACTTCACCTTCTCCTTCTCCTCTTCTGCTTCTTCTGATTCACCCTCCAGACTTCATCTTCTCCTTCTCCTTCTTCTGCTTCTTCTGATTCACCCTCCAGACTTCACCTTCTCCTTCTCCTTCTTCTGCTTCTTCTGATTCACCCTCCAGACTTCACCTTCTCCTTCTCCTTCTTCTACTTCTTCTGATTCACCCTCCAGACTTCACCTTCTCCTTCTCCTTCTTCTACTTCTTCTGATTCACCCTCCAGACTTCACCTTCTCCTTCTCCTTCTTCTGCTTCTTCTGATTCACCCTCCAGACTTCACCTTCTCCTTCTCCTTCTTCTGCTTCTTCTGATTCACCCTCCAGACTTCACCTTCTCCTTCTCCTTCTTCTGCTTCTTCTGATTCACCCTTCAGACATCACCTTCTCCTTCTCCTTCTTCTGCTTCTTCTGATTCACCCTCCAGACCTCACCTTCTCCTTCTCCTTCTTCTACTTCTTCTGATTCACCCTCCAGACTTCATCTTCTCCTTCTCCTTCTTCTGCTTCTTCTGATTCACCCTCCAGACTTCACCTTCTCCTTCTCCTTCTTCTGCTTCTTCTGATTCACCCTCCAGACTTCGCCTTCTCCTTCTCCTTCTTCTACTTCTTCTGATTCACCCTCCAGACTTCACCTTCTCCTTCTCCTTCTTCTACTTCTTCTGATTCACCCTCCAGTCTTCACCTGTTCCTTCTCCTTCTTCTGCTTCTTCTGATTCACCCTCCAGACTTCATCTTCTCCTTCTCCTTCTTCTGCTTCTTCTGATTCACCCTCCTGACCTCACCTTCTCCTTCTCCTTCTTCTGCTTCTTCTGATTCACCCTCCAGACTTCACCTTCTCCTTCCCCTTCTTCTGCTTCTTCTGATTCACCCTCCAGACTTCACCTTCTCCTTCTCCTTCTTCTACTTCTTCTGATTCACCCTCCAGACTTCACCTTCTCCTTCTCCTTCTTCTACTTCTTCTGATTCACCCTCCAGACTTCACCTTCTCCTTCTCCTTCTTCTACTTCTTCTGCTTCTCCCTCCAGACTTCACCTTCTCCTTCTCCTTCTGCTGCTTCTTCTGCTTCACCCTCCTGACTTCACCTTCTCCTTCTTCTACTTCTTCTGCTTCACACCCCTGACTTCACCTTCTCCTTCTCCTTCTTCTACTTCTTCTGATTCACCCTCCAGACTTCACCTTCTCCTTCTCCTTCTTCTACTTCTTCTGATTTACCCTCCAGACTTCACCTTCTCCTTCTCCTTCTTCTACTTCTTCTCCTTCTCCCTCCAGACTTCACCTTCTCCTTCTCCTTCTTCTGCTTCTTCTGATTCACCCTCCAGACTTCACCTTCTCCTTCTCCTTATTCTGCTTCTTCTGATTCACCCTCCAGACTTCACCTTCTCCTTCTCCTTCTTCTACTTCTTCTGCTTCTCCCTCCAGACTTCACCTTCTCCTTCTCCTTCTTCTGCTTCTTCTGATTCACCCTCCAGACTTCACCTTCTCCTTCTCCTTATTCTGCTTCTTCTGATTCACCCTCCAGACTTCACCTTCTCCTTCTCCTTCTTCTGCTTCTTCTGATTCACCCTCCAGACTTCACCTTCTCCTTCTCCTTATTCTGCTTCTTCTGATTCACCCTCCAGACTTCACCTTCTCCTTCTCCTTCTTCTACTTCTTCTGCTTCTCCCTCCAGACTTCACCTTCTCCTTCTCCTTCTTCTGCTTCTTCTGATTCACCCTCCAGACTTCACCTTCTCCTTCTCCTTATTCTGCTTCTTCTGATTCACCCTCCAGACTTCACCATCTCCTTCTCCTTCTTCTGCTTCTTCTGATTCACCCTCCAGACTTCACCTTCTCCTTCTCCTTCTTCTGCTACTTCTGATTCACCCTCCAGTCTTCACCTTCTCCTTCTCCTTCTTCTGCTTCTTCTGATTCACCCTTCAGACTTCACCTTCTCCTTCTCCTTCTTCTGCTTCTTCTGATTCACCCTCCAGAACTCACCTTCTCCTTCTCCTTCTTCTACTTCTTCTGATTCACCCTCCAGACTTCATCATCTCCTTCTCCTTCTTCTGCTTCTTCTGATTCACCCTCCAGACTTCACCTTCTCCTTCTCCTTCTTCTGCTTCTTCTGATTCACCCTCCAGACTTCGCCTTCTCCTTCTCCTTCTTCTACTTCTTCTGATTCACCCTCCAGACTTCACCTTCTCCTTCTCCTTCTTCTACTTCTTCTGATTCACCCTCCAGTCTTCACCTTCTCCTTCTCCTTCTTCTGCTTCTTCTGATTCACCCTCCAGACTTCACCTTCTCCTTCTCCTTCTTCTGCTTCTTCTGATTCACCCTCCTGACTTCACCTTCTTCTTCTCCTTCTTCTGTTTCTTCTGATTCACCCTCCAGACTTCACCTTCTCCTTCTCCTTCTTCTACTTCTTCTGATTCACCCTCCAGACTTCACCTTCTCCTTCTACTTCTTCTGCTTCTTCTGATTCACCCTCCAGACTTCACCTTCGCTTTCTCCTTCTTCTGCTTCTTCTGATTCACCCTCCAGACTTCACCTTCTCCTCCTCCTTCTTCGGCTTCTTCTGATTCACCCTCCAGACTTCACCTTCTCCTTCTCCTTCTTCTACTTCTTCTGATTCACCCTCCAGACTTCACCTTCTCCTTCTCCTTCTTCTGCTTCTTCTGATTCACCCTCCAGACTTCACCTTCTCCTTCTCCTTCGTCTACTTCTTCTGATTCACCCTCCAGACTACACATTCTCCTTCTCCTTCTTCTACTTCTTCTGTTTCACCCTCCAGACATCACCTTCTCCTTCTCCTTCTTCTGCTTCTTCTGATTCACCCTCCAGCCTTCACCTTCTCCTTCTCCTTCTTCTACTTCTTCTGCTTCTCCCTCCAGACTTCACCTTCTCCTTCTCCTTCTTCTGCTCTTCAGCTTCACCCTCCTGACTTCACCTTCTCCTTCTCCTTCTTCTACTTCTTCTGCTTCACCCCCCTGACTTCACCTTCTTCTTCTCCTTCTTCTACTTCTTCTGATTCACCCTCCAGACTTCACCTTCTCCTTCTCCTTCTTCTACTTCTTCTGATTCACCCTCCAGACTTCACCTTCTCCTTCTTCTTCTTCTACTTCTTCTGCTTCTCCCTCCAGACTTCACCTTCTCCTTCTCCTTCTTCTGCTTCTTCTGATTCACCCTCCAGACTTCACCTTCTCCTTCTCCTTATTCTGCTTCTTCTGATTCACCCTCCAGACTTCACCTTCTCCTTCTCCTCTTCTGCTTCTTCTGATTCACCCTCCAGACTTCATCTTCTCCTTCTCCTTCTTCTGCTTCTTCTGATTCACCCTCCAGACTTCACCTTCTCCTTCTCCTTCTTCTGCTTCTTCTGATTCACCCTCCAGACTTCACCTTCTCCTTCTCCTTCGTCTACTTCTTCTGATTCACCCTCCAGACTACACCTTCTCCTTCTCCTTCTTCTGCTTCTTCTGATTCACCCTCCAGACTTCACCTTCTCCTTCTCCTTCTTCTGCTTCTTCTGATTCACCCTCCAGACTTCACCTTCTCCTTCTCCATCTTCTACTTCTTCTGATTCACCGTCCAGACTTCACCTTCTCCTTCTCCTTCTTCTACTTCTTCTGATTCACCCTCCAGACTTCACCTTCTCCTTCTCCTTCTTCTGCTTCTTCTGCTTCACCCTCCTGTCTTCACCTTCTCCTTCTCCTTCTTCTACTTCTTCTAATTCACCCTCCAGACTTCACCTTCTCCTTCTCCTTCTTCTGCTTCTTCTGCTTCACCCTCCAGACTTCACCTTCTCCTTCTCCTTCTTCTGCTTCTTGTGCTTCACCCTCCAGACTTCACCTTCTCCTTCTCCTTCTTCTGCTTCTTCTGCTTCACACTCCAGACTTCACCTTCTCCTTCTCCTTCTTCTGCTTCTTCTGCTTCACCCTCCTGACTTCACCTTCTCCTTCTCCTTCTTCTGATTCTTCTGATTCACCCTCCAGACTTCACCTTCTCCTTCTCCTTCTTCTGCTTCTTCTGATTCACCCTCCTGACTTCACCTTCTCCTTCTCCTTCTTCTACTTCTTCTCATTCACCCTCCTGACTTCACCTTCTCCTTCTCCTTCTTTTACTTCTTCTGCTTCACCCACCAGACTTCACCTTCTCCTTCTCCTTCTTTTGCTTCTTCTGATTCACCCTCCAGACTTCACCTTCTCCTTCTCCTTCTTCTACTTCTTCTGATTCACCCTCCAGACCTCATCTTCTCCTTCTCCGTCTTCTGCTTCTTCTGATTCACCCTCCAGACTTCACCTTCTCCTTCTCCTTCTTCTGCTTCTTCTGGTTCACCCTCCAGACTTCAACTTCTCCTTCTCCTTCTTCTCATTCTTCTGATTCACCCTCCAGACTTCACCTTCTCCTTCTCCTTCTTCTACTTCTTCTGATTCACCCTCCAGACTTCACCATCTCCTTCTCCTTCTTCTGCATCTTCTGATTCACCCTCCAGACTTCACCTTCTCCTTCTCCTTCTTCTGCTTCTTCTGATTCACCCTTCAGACTTCACCTTCTCCTTCTCCTTCTTCTGCTTCTTCTGATTCACTCTCCAGACCTCACCCTTTCCTTCTCCTTCTTCTACTTCTTCTGATTCACCCTCCAGACTTCATCATCTCCTTCTCATTCTTCTGCTTCTTCTGATTCACCCTCCAGACTTCACCTTCTCCTTCTCCTTCTTCTGCTTCTTCTGATTCACCCTCCAGACTTCGCCTTCTCCTTCTCCTTCTTCTACTTCTTCTGATTCACCCTCCAGACTTCACCTTCTCCTTCTCCTTCTTCTACTTCTTCTGATTCACCCTCCAGTCTTCACCTTCTCCTTCTCCTTCTTCTGCTTCTTCTGATTCACCCTCCAGACTTCACCTTCTCCTTCTCCTTCTTCTGCTTCTTCTGATTCACCCTCCAGACTTCACCTTCTCCTTCTCCTTCTTCTACTTCTTCTGATTCACCCTCCAGACTTCACCTTCTCCTTCTACTTCTTCTGCTTCTTCTGATTCACCCTCCAGACTTCACCTTCTCCTTCTCCTTCTTCTGCTTCTCCTGATTCACCCTCCAGACTTCACCTTCTCCTTCTCCTTCTTCGGCTTCTTCTGATTCACCCTCCAGACTTCACCTTCTCCTTCTCCTTCTTCTGCTTCTTCTGATTCACCCTCCAGACTTCACCTTCTCCTTCTCCTTCTTCTACTTCTCCTGATTCACCCTCCAGACTTCACCTTCTCCTTCTCCTTCTTCTGCTTCTTCTGATTCACCCTCCAGACTTCACCTTCTCCTTCTCCTTCGTCTACTTCTTCTGATTCACCCTCCAGACTACACCTTCTCCTTCTCCTTCTTCTACTTCTTCTGATTCACCCTCCAGACTTCACCTTCTCCTTCTCCTTCTTCTGCTTCTTCTGATTCACCCTCCAGACTTCACCTTCTCCTTCTCCTTCTTCTACTTCTTCTGATTCACCCTCCAGACTTCACCTTCTCCTTCTCCTTCTTCTACTTCTTCTGATTCACCCTCCAGACTTCACCTTCTCCTTCTCCTTCTTCTGCTTCTTCTGCTTCACCCTCCTGTCTTCACCTTCTCCTTCTCCTTCTTCTACTTCTTCTAATTCACCCTCCAGACTTCACCTTCTCCTTCTCCTTCTTCTGCTTCTTCTGCTTCACCCTCCAGACTTCACCTTCTCCTTCTCCTTCTTCTGCTTCTTGTGCTTCACCCTCCAGACTTCACCTTCTCCTTCTCCTTCTTCTGCTTCTTCTGCTTCACACTCCAGACTTCACCTTCTCCTTCTCCTTCTTCTGCTTCTTCTGCTTCACCCTCCTGACTTCACCTTCTCCTTCTCCTTCTTCTGATTCTTCTGATTCACCCTCCAGACTTCACCTTCTCCTTCTCCTTCTTCTGCTTCTTCTGATTCACCCTCCTGACTTCACCTTCTCCTTCTCCTTCTTCTACTTCTTCTCATTCACCCTCCTGACTTCACCTTCTCCTTCTCCTTCTTTTACTTCTTCTGCTTCACCCACCAGACTTCACCTTCTCCTTCTCCTTCTTTTGCTTCTTCTGATTCACCCTCCAGACTTCACCTTCTCCTTCTCCTTCTTCTACTTCTTCTGATTCACCCTCCAGACCTCATCTTCTCCTTCTCCGTCTTCTGCTTCTTCTGATTCACCCTCCAGACTTCACCTTCTCCTTCTCCTTCTTCTGCTTCTTCTGGTTCACCCTCCAGACTTCAACTTCTCCTTCTCCTTCTTCTCATTCTTCTGATTCACCCTCCAGACTTCACCTTCTCCTTCTCCTTCTTCTACTTCTTCTGATTCACCCTCCAGACTTCACCATCTCCTTCTCCTTCTTCTGCATCTTCTGATTCACCCTCCAGACTTCACCTTCTCCTTCTCCTTCTTCTGCTTCTTCTGATTCACCCTTCAGACTTCACCTTCTCCTTCTCCTTCTTCTGCTTCTTCTGATTCACTCTCCAGACCTCACCCTTTCCTTCTCCTTCTTCTACTTCTTCTGATTCACCCTCCAGACTTCATCATCTCCTTCTCATTCTTCTGCTTCTTCTGATTCACCCTCCAGACTTCACCTTCTCCTTCTCCTTCTTCTGCTTCTTCTGATTCACCCTCCAGACTTCGCCTTCTCCTTCTCCTTCTTCTACTTCTTCTGATTCACCCTCCAGACTTCACCTTCTCCTTCTCCTTCTTCTACTTCTTCTGATTCACCCTCCAGTCTTCACCTTCTCCTTCTCCTTCTTCTGCTTCTTCTGATTCACCCTCCAGACTTCACCTTCTCCTTCTCCTTCTTCTGCTTCTTCTGATTCACCCTCCAGACTTCACCTTCTCCTTCTCCTTCTTCTACTTCTTCTGATTCACCCTCCAGACTTCACCTTCTCCTTCTACTTCTTCTGCTTCTTCTGATTCACCCTCCAGACTTCACCTTCTCCTTCTCCTTCTTCTGCTTCTCCTGATTCACCCTCCAGACTTCACCTTCTCCTTCTCCTTCTTCGGCTTCTTCTGATTCACCCTCCAGACTTCACCTTCTCCTTCTCCTTCTTCTGCTTCTTCTGATTCACCCTCCAGACTTCACCTTCTCCTTCTCCTTCTTCTACTTCTCCTGATTCACCCTCCAGACTTCACCTTCTCCTTCTCCTTCTTCTGCTTCTTCTGATTCACCCTCCAGACTTCACCTTCTCCTTCTCCTTCGTCTACTTCTTCTGATTCACCCTCCAGACTACACCTTCTCCTTCTCCTTCTTCTACTTCTTCTGATTCACCCTCCAGACTTCACCTTCTCCTTCTCCTTCTTCTGCTTCTTCTGATTCACCCTCCAGACTTCACCTTCTCCTTCTCCTTCTTCTACTTCTTCTGATTCACCCTCCAGACTTCACCTTCTCCTTCTCCTTCTTCTACTTCTTCTGATTCACCCTCCAGACTTCACCTTCTCCTTCTCCTTCTTCTACTTCTTCTGCTGCTCCCTCCAGACTTCACCTTCTCCTTCTCCTTCTTCTGCTTCTTCTGCTTCACCCTCCTGACTTCACCTTCTCCTTCTCCCTCTTCTACTTCTTCTGCTTCACCCCCCTGACTTCACCTTCTCCTTCTCCTTCTTCTACTTCTTCTGATTCACCCTCCAGACTTCACCTTCTCCTTCTCCTTCTTCTGCTTCTTCTGATTCACCCTCCAGACTTCACCTTATCCTTCTCCTTATTCTGCTTCTTCTGATTCACCCTCCAGACTTCACCTTCTCCTTCTCCTCTTCTGCTTCTTCTGATTCACCCTCCAGACTTCATCTTCTCCTTCTCCTTCTTCTGCTTCTTCTGATTCACCCTCCAGACTTCACCTTCTCCTTCTCCTTCTTCTGCTTCTTCTGATTCACCCTCCAGACTTCACCTTCTCCTTCTCCTTCTTCTACTTCTTCTGATTCACCCTCCAGACTTCACCTTCTCCTTCTCCTTCTTCTACTTCTTCTGATTCACCCTCCAGACTTCACCTTCTCCTTCTCCTTCTTCTGCTTCTTCTGATTCACCCTCCAGACTTCACCTTCTCCTTCTCCTTCTTCTGCTTCTTCTGATTCACCCTCCAGACTTCACCTTCTCCTTCTCCTTCTTCTGCTTCTTCTGATTCACCCTTCAGACATCACCTTCTCCTTCTCCTTCTTCTGCTTCTTCTGATTCACCCTCCAGACCTCACCTTCTCCTTCTCCTTCTTCTACTTCTTCTGATTCACCCTCCAGACTTCATCTTCTCCTTCTCCTTCTTCTGCTTCTTCTGATTCACCCTCCAGACTTCACCTTCTCCTTCTCCTTCTTCTGCTTCTTCTGATTCACCCTCCAGACTTCGCCTTCTCCTTCTCCTTCTTCTACTTCTTCTGATTCACCCTCCAGACTTCACCTTCTCCTTCTCCTTCTTCTACTTCTTCTGATTCACCCTCCAGTCTTCACCTGTTCCTTCTCCTTCTTCTGCTTCTTCTGATTCACCCTCCAGACTTCATCTTCTCCTTCTCCTTCTTCTGCTTCTTCTGATTCACCCTCCTGACCTCACCTTCTCCTTCTCCTTCTTCTGCTTCTTCTGATTCACCCTCCAGACTTCACCTTCTCCTTCCCCTTCTTCTGCTTCTTCTGATTCCCCCTCCAGACTTCACCTTCTCCTTCTCCTTCTTCTACTTCTTCTGCTTCTCCCTCCAGACTTCACCTTCTCCTTCTCCTTCTTCTGCTTCTTCTGCTTCACCCTCCTGACTTCACCTTCTCCTTCTTCTACTTCTTCTGCTTCACTCCCCTGACTTCACCTTCTCCTTCTCCTTCTTCTACTTCTTCTGATTCACCCTCCAGACTTCACCTTCTCCTTCTCCTTCTTCTACTTCTTCTGATTTACCCTCCAGACTTCACCTTCTCCTTCTCCTTCTTCTACTTCTTCTGCTTCTCCCTCCAGACTTCACCTTCTCCTTCTCCTTCTTCTGCTTCTTCTGATTCACCCTCCAGACTTCACCTTCTCCTTCTCCTTATTCTGCTTCTTCTGATTCACCCTCCAGACTTCACCTTCTCCTTCTCCTTCTTCTACTTCTTCTGATTCACCCTCCAGACTTCACCTTCTCCTTCTCCTTCTTCTGCTTCTTCTGATTCACCCTCCAGACTTCACCTTCTCCTTCTCCTTCTTCTGCTTCTTCTGATTCACCCTCCAGACTTCACCTTCTCCTTCTCCTTCTTCTGCTTCTTCTGATTCACCCTTCAGACATCACCTTCTCCTTCTCCTTCTTCTGCTTCTTCTGATTCACCCTCCAGACCTTACCTTCTCCTTCTCCTTCTTCTACTTCTTCTGATTCACCCTCCAGACTTCATCTTCTCCTTCTCCTTCTTCTGCTTCATCTGATTCACCCTCCAGACTTCACCTTCTCCTTCTCCTTCTTCTGCTTCTTCTGATTCACCCTCCAGACTTCGCCTTCTCCTTCTCCTTCTTCTACTTCTTCTGATTCACCCTCCAGACTTCACCTTCTCCTTCTCCTTCTTCTACTTCTTCTGATTCACCCTCCAGTCTTCACCTTCTCCTTCTCCTTCTTCTGCTTCTTCTGATTCACCCTCCAGACTTCATCTTCTCCTTCTCCTTCTTCTGCTTCTTCTGATTCACCCTCCTGACCTCACCTTCTCCTTCTCCTTCTTCTGCTTCTTCTGATTCACCCTCCAGACTTCTCCTTCTCCTTCTCCTTCTTCTACTTCTCCTGATTCACCCTCCAGACATCACCTTCTCCTTCTACTTCTTCTGCTTCTTCTGATTCACCCTCCAGACTTCACCTTCTCCTTCTCCTTCTTCTACTTCTTCTGATTCACCCTCCAGACTTCACCTTCTCCTTCTCCTTCTTCCACTTCTTCTGCTTCTCCCTCCAGACTTCACCTTCTCCTTCTCCTTCTTCTGCTTCTTCTGCTTCACCCTCCTGACTTCACCTTCTCCTTCTCCTTCTTCTACTTCTTCTGCTTCACACCCCTGACTTCACCTTCTCCTTCTCCTTCTTCTACTTCTTCTGATTCACCCTCCAGACTTCACCTTCTCCTTCTCCTTCTTCTTCTTCTTCTGATTTACCCTCCAGACTTCACCTTCTCCTTCTCCTTCTTCTACTTCTTCTGCTTCTCCCTCCAGACTTCACCTTCTCCTTCTCCTTCTTCTGCTTCTTCTGATTCACCCTCCAGACTTCACCTTCTCCTTCTCCTTATTCTGCTTTTTCTGATTCACCCTCCAGACTTCACCTTCTCCTTCTCCTCTTCTGCTTCTTCTGATTCACCCTCCAGACTTCATCTTCTCCTTCTCCTTCTTCTGCTTCTTCTGATTCACCCTCCAGACTTCACCTTCTCCTTCTCCTTCTTCTGCTTCTTCTGATTCACCCTCCAGACTTCACCTTCTCCTTCTCCTTCTTCTACTTCTTCTGATTCACCCTCCAGACTTCACCTTCTCCTTCTCCTTCTTCTACTTCTTCTGATTCACCCTCCAGACTTCACCTTCTCCTTCTCCTTCTTCTGCTTCTTCTGATTCACCCTCCAGACTTCACCTTCTCCTTCTCCTTCTTCTGCTTCTTCTGATTCACCCTCCAGACTTCACCTTCTCCTTCTCCTTCTTCTGCTTCTTCTGATTCACCCTTCAGACATCACCTTCTCCTTCTCCTTCTTCTGCTTCTTCTGATTCACCCTCCAGACCTCACCTTCTCCTTCTCCTTCTTCTACTTCTTCTGATTCACCCTCCAGACTTCATCTTCTCCTTCTCCTTCTTCTGCTTCTTCTGATTCACCCTCCAGACTTCACCTTCTCCTTCTCCTTCTTCTGCTTCTTCTGATTCACCCTCCAGACTTCGCCTTCTCCTTCTCCTTCTTCTACTTCTTCTGATTCACCCTCCAGACTTCACCTTCTCCTTCTCCTTCTTCTACTTCTTCTGATTCACCCTCCAGTCTTCACCTTCTCCTTCTCCTTCTTCTGCTTCTTCTGATTCACCCTCCAGACTTCATCTTCTCCTTCTCCTTCTTCTGCTTCTTCTGATTCACCCTCCTGACCTCACCTTCTCCTTCTCCTTCTTCTGCTTCTTCTGATTCACCCTCCAGACTTCACCTTCTCCTTCTCCTTCTTCTACTTCTCCTGATTCACCCTCCAGACTTCACCTTCTCCTTCTACTTCTTCTGCTTCTTCTGATTCCCCCTGCAGACTTCACCTTCTCCTTCTCCTTCTTCTGCTTCTTCTGATTCACCCTCCAGACTTCACCTTCTCCTTCTCCTTCTTCTGCTTCTTCTTATTCACCCTCCAGACTTCACCTTCTCCTTCTCCTTCGTCTGCTTCTTCTGATTCACCCTCCAGACTTCACCTTCTCCTTCTCCTTCTTCTACTTCTTCCGATTCACCCTCCAGACTTCACCTTCTCCTTCTCCTTCTTCTGCTTCTTCTGATTCACCCTCCAGACTTCACCTTCTCCTTCTCCTTCTTCTACTTCTTCTGATTCACCTCCAGACTTCACCTTCTCCTTCTCCTTTTTCTACTTCTTCTGATTCATCCTCCAGACTTCAACTTCTCCTTCTCCTTCTTCTACTTCTTCTGCTTCTCCCTCCAGACTTCACCTTCTCCTTCTCCTTCTTCTGCTTCTTCTGATTCACCCTCCAGACTTCACCTTCTCCTTCTCCTTCTTCTACTTCTTCTGATTCACCCTCCAGACTTCACCTTCTCCTTCTCCTTCTTCTACTTCTTCTGATTCACCCTCCAGACTTCACCTTCTCCTTCTCCTTCTTCTACTTCTTCTGATTCACCCTCCTGACTTCAGCTTCTCCTTCTCCTTCTTCTGCTTCTTCTGCTTCACCCTCCAGACTTCAGCTTCTCCTTCTCCTTCTTCTGCTTCTTCTGCTTCACCCTCCTGACTTCACCTTATCCTTCTCCTTCTTCTACTTCTTCTGATTCTCCCTCCAGACTTCACCTTCTCCTTCTCCTTCGTCTGCTTCTTCTGCTTCACCCTCCAGACTTCACCTTCTCCTTCTCCTTCTTCTGCTTCTTCTGCTTCACCCTCCTGACTTCACCTTCTCCTTCTCCTTCTTCTACCTCTTCTGATTCACCCTCCAGACTTCACCTTCTCCTTCTCCTTCTTCAGCTTCTTCTGCTTCACCCTCCAGACTTCACCTTCTCCTTCTCCTTCTTCTGCTTCTTCTGCTGCGCCCTCCAGACTTCACGTTCTCCTTCTCCTTCTTCTGCTTCTTCTGCTTCACCCTCCTGACTTCACCTTATCCTTCTCCTTCTTCTACTTCTTCTGATTCACCCTCCAGACCTCACCTTCTCCTTCTCCTTCTTCTCCTTCTTCTGATTCACCCTCCAGACTTCATCTTCTCCTTCTCCTTCTTCTGCTTCTTCTGATTCACACTCCAGACTTCACCTTCTCCTTCTCCTTCTTCTGCTTCTTCTGATTCACCCTCCAGACTTCGCCTTCTCCTTCTCCTTCTTCTACTTCTTCTGATTCACCCTCCAGACTTCACCTTCTCCTTCTCCTTCTTCTACTTCTTCTGATTCACCCTCCAGTCTTCACCTTCCCCTTCTCCTTCTTCTGCTTCTTCTGATTCACCCTCCAGACTTCATCTTCTCCTTCTCCTTCTTCTGCTTCTTCTGATTCACCCTCCTGACCTCACCTTCTCCTTCTCCTTCTTCTGCTTCTTCTGATTTACCCTCCAGACTTCACCTTCTCCTTCTCCTTCTTCTGCTTCTTCTGATTCACCCTCCAGACTTCACCTTCTCCTTCTCCTTCTTCTACTTCTTCTGATTCACCCTCCAGACTTCACCTTCTCCTTCTCCTTCTTCTACTTCTTCTGCTTCTCCCTCCAGACTTCACCTTCTCCTTCTCCTTCTTCTGCTTCTTCTGCTTCACCCTCCTGACTTCACCTTCTCCTTCTCCTTCTTCTACTTCTTCTGCTTCACACCCCTGACTTCACCTTCTCCTTCTCCTTCTTCTACTTCTTCTGATTCACCCTCCAGACTTCACCTTCTCCTTCTCCTTCTTCTACTTCTTCTGATTTACCCTCCAGACTTCACCTTCTCCTTCTCCTTCTTCTACTTCTTCTGCTTCTCCCTCCAGACTTCACCTTCTCCTTCTCCTTCTTCTGCTTCTTGTGATTCACCCTCCAGACTTCACCTTCTTCTTCTCCTTATTCTGCTTCTTCTGATTCACCCTCCAGACTTCACCTTCTCCTTCTCCTCTTCTGCTTCTTCTGATTCACCCTCCAGACTTCATCTTCTCCTTCTCCTTCTTCTGCTTCTTCTGATTCACCCTCCAGACTTCACCTTCTCCTTCTCCTTCTTCTGCTTCTTCTGATTCACCCTCCAGACTTCACCTTCTCCTTCTCCTTCTTCTACTTCTTCTGATTCACCCTCCAGACTTTACCTTCTCCTTCTCCTTCTTCTACTTCTTCTGATTCACCCTCCAGACTTCACCTTCTCCTTCTCCTTCTTCTGCTTCTTCTGATTCACCCTCCAGACTTCACCTTCTCCTTCTCCTTCTTCTGCTTCTTCTGATTCACCCTTCAGACTTCACCTTCTCCTTCTCCTTCTTCTGCTTCTTCTGATTCACCCTTCAGACATCACCTTCTCCTTCTCCTTCTTCTGCTTCTTCTGATTCACCCTCCAGACCTCACCTTCTCCTTCTCCTTCTTCTACTTCTTCTGATTCACCCTCCAGACTTCATCTTCTCCTTCTCCTTCTTCTGCTTCTTCTGATTCACCCTCCAGACTTCACCTTCTCCTTCTCCTTCTTCTGCTTCTTCTGATTCACCCTCCAGACTTCGCCTTCTCCTTCTCCTTCTTCTACTTCTTCTGATTCACCCTCCAGACTTCACCTTCTCCTTCTCCTTCTTCTACTTCTTCTGATTCACCCTCCAGTCTTCACCTTCTCCTTCTCCTTCTTCTGCTTCTTCTGATTCACCCTCCAGACTTCATCTTCTCCTTCTCCTTCTTCTGCTTCTTCTGGTTCACCCTCCTGACCTCACCTTCTCCTTCTCCTTCTTCTGCTTCTTCTGATTCACCCTCCAGACTTCACCTTCTCCTTCTCCTTCTTCTACTTCTCCTGATTCACCCTCCAGACTTCACCTTCTCCTTCTACTTCTTCTGCTTCTTCTGATTCACCCTCCAGACTTCACCTTCTCCTTCTCCTTCTTCTGCTTCTTCTGATTCACCCTCCAGACTTCACCTTCTCCTTCTCCTTCTTCTGCTTCTTCTGATTCACCCTCCAGACTTCACCTTCTCCTTCTCCTTCGTCTGCTTCTTCTGATTCACCCTCCAGACTTCACCTTCTCCTTCTCCTTCTTCTACTTCTTCCGATTCACCCTCCAGACTTCACCTTCTCCTTCTCCTTCTTCTGCTTCTTCTGATTCACCCTCCAGACTTCACCTTCTCCTTCTCCTTCTTCTACTTCTCCTGATTCACCCTCCAGACTTCACCTTCTCCTTCTACTTCTTCTGCTTCTTCTGATTCACCCTCCAGACTTCACCTTCTCCTTCTCCTTCTTCTGCTTCTTCTGATTCACCCTCCAGACTTCACCTTCTCCTTCTCCTTCTTCTGCTTCTTCTGATTCACCCTCCAGACTTCACCTTCTCCTTCTCCTTCTTCTACTTCTCCTGATTCACCCTCCAGACTTCACCTTCTCCTTCTACTTCTTCTGCTTCTTCTGATTCCCCCTGCAGACTTCACCTTCTCCTTCTCCTTCTTCTGCTTCTTCTGATTCACCCTCCAGACTTCACCTTCTCCTTCTCCTTCTTCTGCTTCTTCTTATTCACCCTCCAGACTTCACCTTCTCCTTCTCCTTCGTCTGCTTCTTCTGATTCACCCTCCAGACTTCACCTTCTCCTTCTCCTTCTTCTGCTTCTTCTGATTCACCCTCCAGACTTCACCTTCTCCTTCTCCTTCTTCTACTTCTTCTGATTCACCTCCAGACTTCACCTTCTCCTTCTCCTTTTTCTACTTCTTCTGATTCATCCTCCAGACTTCAACTTCTCCTTCTCCTTCTTCTACTTCTTCTGCTTCTCCCTCCAGACTTCACCTTCTCCTTCTCCTTCTTCTGCTTCTTCTGATTCACCCTCCAGACTTCACCTTCTCCTTCTCCTTCTTCTACTTCTTCTGATTCACCCTCCAGACTTCACCTTCTCCTTCTCCTTCTTCTACTTCTTCTGATTCACCCTCCAGACTTCACCTTCTCCTTCTCCTTCTTCTACTTCTTCTGATTCACCCTCCTGACTTCAGCTTCTCCTTCTCCTTCTTCTGCTTCTTCTGCTTCACCCTCCAGACTTCAGCTTCTCCTTCTCCTTCTTCTGCTTCTTCTGCTTCACCCTCCTGACTTCACCTTATCCTTCTCCTTCTTCTACTTCTTCTGATTCTCCCTCCAGACTTCACCTTCTCCTTCTCCTTCGTCTGCTTCTTCTGCTTCACCCTCCAGACTTCACCTTCTCCTTCTCCTTCTTCTGCTTCTTCTGCTTCACCCTCCTGACTTCACCTTCTCCTTCTCCTTCTTCTACCTCTTCTGATTCACCCTCCAGACTTCACCTTCTCCTTCTCCTTCTTCAGCTTCTTCTGCTTCACCCTCCAGACTTCACCTTCTCCTTCTCCTTCTTCTGCTTCTTCTGCTGCGCCCTCCAGACTTCACGTTCTCCTTCTCCTTCTTCTGCTTCTTCTGCTTCACCCTCCTGACTTCACCTTATCCTTCTCCTTCTTCTACTTCTTCTGATTCACCCTCCAGACCTCACCTTCTCCTTCTCCTTCTTCTCCTTCTTCTGATTCACCCTCCAGACTTCATCTTCTCCTTCTCCTTCTTCTGCTTCTTCTGATTCACACTCCAGACTTCACCTTCTCCTTCTCCTTCTTCTGCTTCTTCTGATTCACCCTCCAGACTTCGCCTTCTCCTTCTCCTTCTTCTACTTCTTCTGATTCACCCTCCAGACTTCACCTTCTCCTTCTCCTTCTTCTACTTCTTCTGATTCACCCTCCAGTCTTCACCTTCCCCTTCTCCTTCTTCTGCTTCTTCTGATTCACCCTCCAGACTTCATCTTCTCCTTCTCCTTCTTCTGCTTCTTCTGATTCACCCTCCTGACCTCACCTTCTCCTTCTCCTTCTTCTGCTTCTTCTGATTTACCCTCCAGACTTCACCTTCTCCTTCTCCTTCTTCTGCTTCTTCTGATTCACCCTCCAGACTTCACCTTCTCCTTCTCCTTCTTCTACTTCTTCTGATTCACCCTCCAGACTTCACCTTCTCCTTCTCCTTCTTCTACTTCTTCTGCTTCTCCCTCCAGACTTCACCTTCTCCTTCTCCTTCTTCTGCTTCTTCTGCTTCACCCTCCTGACTTCACCTTCTCCTTCTCCTTCTTCTACTTCTTCTGCTTCACACCCCTGACTTCACCTTCTCCTTCTCCTTCTTCTACTTCTTCTGATTCACCCTCCAGACTTCACCTTCTCCTTCTCCTTCTTCTACTTCTTCTGATTTACCCTCCAGACTTCACCTTCTCCTTCTCCTTCTTCTACTTCTTCTGCTTCTCCCTCCAGACTTCACCTTCTCCTTCTCCTTCTTCTGCTTCTTGTGATTCACCCTCCAGACTTCACCTTCTTCTTCTCCTTATTCTGCTTCTTCTGATTCACCCTCCAGACTTCACCTTCTCCTTCTCCTCTTCTGCTTCTTCTGATTCACCCTCCAGACTTCATCTTCTCCTTCTCCTTCTTCTGCTTCTTCTGATTCACCCTCCAGACTTCACCTTCTCCTTCTCCTTCTTCTGCTTCTTCTGATTCACCCTCCAGACTTCACCTTCTCCTTCTCCTTCTTCTACTTCTTCTGATTCACCCTCCAGACTTTACCTTCTCCTTCTCCTTCTTCTACTTCTTCTGATTCACCCTCCAGACTTCACCTTCTCCTTCTCCTTCTTCTGCTTCTTCTGATTCACCCTCCAGACTTCACCTTCTCCTTCTCCTTCTTCTGCTTCTTCTGATTCACCCTTCAGACTTCACCTTCTCCTTCTCCTTCTTCTGCTTCTTCTGATTCACCCTTCAGACATCACCTTCTCCTTCTCCTTCTTCTGCTTCTTCTGATTCACCCTCCAGACCTCACCTTCTCCTTCTCCTTCTTCTACTTCTTCTGATTCACCCTCCAGACTTCATCTTCTCCTTCTCCTTCTTCTGCTTCTTCTGATTCACCCTCCAGACTTCACCTTCTCCTTCTCCTTCTTCTGCTTCTTCTGATTCACCCTCCAGACTTCGCCTTCTCCTTCTCCTTCTTCTACTTCTTCTGATTCACCCTCCAGACTTCACCTTCTCCTTCTCCTTCTTCTACTTCTTCTGATTCACCCTCCAGTCTTCACCTTCTCCTTCTCCTTCTTCTGCTTCTTCTGATTCACCCTCCAGACTTCATCTTCTCCTTCTCCTTCTTCTGCTTCTTCTGGTTCACCCTCCTGACCTCACCTTCTCCTTCTCCTTCTTCTGCTTCTTCTGATTCACCCTCCAGACTTCACCTTCTCCTTCTCCTTCTTCTACTTCTCCTGATTCACCCTCCAGACTTCACCTTCTCCTTCTACTTCTTCTGCTTCTTCTGATTCACCCTCCAGACTTCACCTTCTCCTTCTCCTTCTTCTGCTTCTTCTGATTCACCCTCCAGACTTCACCTTCTCCTTCTCCTTCTTCTGCTTCTTCTGATTCACCCTCCAGACTTCACCTTCTCCTTCTCCTTCGTCTGCTTCTTCTGATTCACCCTCCAGACTTCACCTTCTCCTTCTCCTTCTTCTACTTCTTCCGATTCACCCTCCAGACTTCACCTTCTCCTTCTCCTTCTTCTGCTTCTTCTGATTCACCCTCCAGACTTCACCTTCTCCTTCTCCTTCTTCTACTTCTTCTGATTCACCTCCAGACTTCACCTTCTCCTTCTCCTTTTTCTACTTCTTCTGATTCACCCTCCAGACTTCACCTTCTCCTTCTCCTTCTTCTACTTCTTCTGCTTCTCCCTCCAGACTTCACCTTCTCCTTCTCCTTCTTCTGCTTCTTCTGATTCACCCTCCAGACTTCACCTTCTCCTTCTCCTTCTTCTACTTCTTCTGATTCACCCTCCAGACTTCACCTTCTCCTTCTACTTCTTCTGCTTCTTCTGATTCACCCTCCAGACTTCACCTTCTCCTTCTCCTTCTTCTGCTTCTTCTGATTCACCCTCCAGACTTCACCTTCTCCTTCTCCTTCTTCTGCTTCTTCTGATTCACCCTCCAGACTTCACCTTCTCCTTCTCCTTCTTCTGCTTCTTCTGATTCACCCTCCAGACTTCACCTTCTCCTTCTCCTTCGTCTGCTTCTTCTGATTCACCCTCCAGACTTCACCTTCTCCTTCTCCTTCTTCTACTTCTTCCGATTCACCCTCCAGACTTCACCTTCTCCTTCTCCTTCTTCTGCTTCTTCTGATTCACCCTCCAGACTTCACCTTCTCCTTCTCCTTCTTCTACTTCTTCTGATTCACCTCCAGACTTCACCTTCTCCTTCTCCTTTGTCTACTTCTTCTGATTCACCCTCCAGACTTCACCTTCTCCTTCTCCTTCTTCTACTTCTTCTGCTTCTCCCTCCAGACTTCACCTTCTCCTTCTCCTTCTTCTGCTTCTTCTGATTCACCCTCCAGACTTCACCTTCTCCTTCTCCTTCTTCTACTTCTTCTGATTCACCCTCCAGACTTCACCTTCTCCTTCTCCTTCTTCTACTTCTTCTGATTCACCCTCCAGACTTCACCTTCTCCTTCTCCTTCTTCTACTTCTTCTGATTCACCCTCCTGACTTCAGCTTCTCCTTCTCCTTCTTCTGCTTCTTCTGCTTCACCCTCCAGACTTCAGCTTCTCCTTCTCCTTCTTCTGCTTCTTCTGCTTCTCCCTCCTGACTTCACCTTATTCTTCTCCTTCTTCTACTTCTTCTGATTCACCCTCCAGTCTTCACCTTCTCCTTCTCCTTCTTCTGCTTCTTCTGATTCACCCTCCAGACTTCATCTTCTCCTTCTCCTTCTTCTGCTTCTTCTGGTTCACCCTCCTGACCTCACCTTCTCCTTCTCCTTCTTCTGCTTCTTCTGATTCACCCTCCAGACTTCACCTTCTCCTTCTCCTTCTTCTACTTCTCCTGATTCACCCTCCAGACTTCACCTTCTCCTTCTACTTCTTCTGCTTCTTCTGATTCACCCTCCAGACTTCACCTTCTCCTTCTCCTTCTTCTGCTTCTTCTGATTCACCCTCCAGACTTCACCTTCTCCTTCTCCTTCTTCTGCTTCTTCTGGTTCACCCTCCAGACTTCACCTTCTCCTTCTCCTTCGTCTGCTTCTTCTGATTCACCCTCCAGACTTCACCTTCTCCTTCTCCTTCTTCTACTTCTTCCGATTCACCCTCCAGACTTCACCTTCTCCTTCTCCTTCTTCTGCTTCTTCTGATTCACCCTCCAGACTTCACCTTCTCCTTCTCCTTCTTCTACTTCTTCTGATTCACCTCCAGACTTCACCTTCTCCTTCTCCTTTTTCTACTTCTTCTGATTCACCCTCCAGACTTCACCTTCTCCTTCTCCTTCTTCTACTTCTTCTGCTTCTCCCTCCAGACTTCACCTTCTCCTTCTCCTTCTTCTGCTTCTTCTGATTCACCCTCCAGACTTCACCTTCTCCTTCTCCTTCTTCTACTTCTTCTGATTCACCCTCCAGACTTCACCTTCTCCTTCTCCTTCTTCTGCTTCTTCTGATTCACCCTCCAGACTTCACCTTCTCCTTCTCCTTCTTCTGCTTCTTCTGATTCACCCTCCAGACTTCACCTTCTCCTTCTCCTTCTTCTGCTTCTTCTGATTCACCCTCCAGACTTCACCTTCTCCTTCTCCTTCTTCTGCTTCTTCTGATTCACCCTCCAGACTTCACCTTCTCCTTCTCCTTCGTCTGCTTCTTCTGATTCACCCTCCAGACTTCACCTTCTCCTTCTCCTTCTTCTACTTCTTCCGATTCACCCTCCAGACTTCACCTTCTCCTTCTCCTTCTTCTGCTTCTTCTGATTCACCCTCCAGACTTCACCTTCTCCTTCTCCTTCTTCTACTTCTTCTGATTCACCTCCAGACTTCACCTTCTCCTTCTCCTTTTTCTACTTCTTCTGATTCACCCTCCAGACTTCACCTTCTCCTTCTCCTTCTTCTACTTCTTCTGCTTCTCCCTCCAGACTTCACCTTCTCCTTCTCCTTCTTCTGCTTCTTCTGATTCACCCTCCAGACTTCACCTTCTCCTTCTCCTTCTTCTACTTCTTCTGATTCACCCTCCAGACTTCACCTTCTCCTTCTCCTTCTTCTACTTCTTCTGATTCACCCTCCAGACTTCACCTTCTCCTTCTCCTTCTTCTACTTCTTCTGATTCACCCTCCTGACTTCAGCTTCTCCTTCTCCTTCTTCTGCTTCTTCTGCTTCACCCTCCAGACTTCAGCTTCTCCTTCTCCTTCTTCTGCTTCACCCTCCTGACTTCACCTTATTCTTCTCCTTCTTCTACTTCTTCTGATTCTCCCTCCAGACTTCACCTTCTCCTTCTCCTTCGTCTGCTTCTTCTGCTTCACCCTCCAGACTTCACCTTCTCCTTCTCCTTCTTCTGCTTCTTCTGCTTCACCCTCCTGACTTCACCTTCTCCTTCTCCTTCTTCTACCTCTTCTGATTCACCCTCCAGACTTCACCTTCTCCTTCTCCTTCTTCAGCTTCTTCTGCTTCACTCTCCAGACTTCACCTTCTCCTTCTCCTTCTTCTGCTTCTTCTGCTGCGCCCTCCAGACTTCACCTTCTCCTTCTCCTTCTTCTGCTTCTTCTGCTTCACCCTCCTGACTTCACCTTCTCCTTCTCCTTCTTCTACTTCTTCTGCTTCACCACCCTGACTTCACCATCTCCTTCTCCTTCTTCTGCTTCTTCTGATTCACCCTCCAGACTTCACCTTCTCCTTCTCCTTCTTCTACTTCTTCTGATTCACCCTCCAGACTTCATCTTCTCCTTCTCCTTCTTCTGCTTCTTCTGATTCACCCTCCAGACTTCACCTTCTCCTTCTCCTTCTTCTGCTTCTTCTGATTCACCCTCCAGACTTCACCTTCTCCTTCTCCTTCTTCTACTTCTTCTGATGCACCCTCCGGACTTCACCTTCTCCTTCTCTTTCTTCTGCTGCTTCTGATTCACCCTCCAGACTTCACCTTCTCCTTCTCCTTCTTCTGCTTCTTCTGCTTTACCCTCCAGACTTCACCTTCTCCTTCTCCTTGTTCTGCTTCTTCTGCTTCGCCCTCCAGACTTCACCTTCTCCTTCTCCTTCTTCTGCTTCTTCTGCTTCACCCTCCAGACTTCACCTTCTCCTTCTCCTTCTTCTGCTTCTTCTGCTTCACACTCCTGACTTCACCTTCTCCTTCTCCTTCTTCTGCTTCTTCTGATTCACCCTCCAGACTTCAACTTCTCCTTCTCCTTCTTCTACTTCTTCTGATTCACCCTCCAGGCTTCACCTTCTCCTTCTCCTTCTTCTACTTCTTCTGATTCATCCTCCAGACTTCACCATCTCCTTCTCCTTCTTCTGCTTCTTCTGATTCACCCTCCAGACTTCACCTTCTTCTTCTCCTTCTGCTGCTACTTCTGATTCACCCTCCAGACTTCACCTTCTCCTTCTCCTTCTTCTGCTTCTTCTGATTCACCCTTCAGACTTCACCTTCTCCTTCTCCTTCTTCTGCTTCTTCTGATTCACCCTCCAGACCTCACCTTCTCCTTCTCCTTCTTCTACTTCTTCTGATTCACCCTCCAGACTTCATCATCTCCTTCTCCTTCTTCTGCTTCTTCTGATTCACCCTCCAGACTTCACCTTCTCCTTCTCCTTCTTCTGCTTCTTCTGATTCACCCTCCAGACTTCGCCTTCTCCTTCTCCTTCTTCTACTTCTTCTGATTCACCCTCCAGACTTCACCTTCTCCTTCTCCTTCTTCTACTTCTTCTGATTCACCCTCCAGACTTCACCTTCTCCTTCTCCTTCTTCTGCTTCTTCTGATTCACCCTCCAGACTTCACCTTCTCCTTCTCCTTCGTCTACTTCTTCTGATTCACCCTCCAGACTACACCTTCTCCTTCTCCTTCTTCTACTTCTTCTGATTCACCCTCCAGACTTCACCTTCTCCTTCTCCTTCTTCTGCTTCTTCTGATTCACCCTCCAGACTTCACCTTCTCCTTCTCCTTCTTCTACTTCTTCTGATTCACCCTCCAGACTTGACCTTCTCCTTCTCCTTCTCCTACTTCTTCTGATTCACCCTCCAGACTTCACCTTCTCCTTCTCCTTCTTCTACTTCTTCTGCTTCTCCCTCCAGACTTCACCTGCTCCTTCTCCTTCTTCTGCTTCTTCTGCTTCACCCTCCTGACTTCACCTTCTCCTTCTCCTTCTTCTAGTTCTTCTGCTTCACCCCCCTGACTTCACCTTCTCCTTCTCCTTCTTCTACTTCTTCTGCTTCACCCTCCAGACTTCACCTTCTCCTTCTCCTTCTTCTGCTTCTTCTGCTTCACCCTCCAGACTTCACCTTCTTCTTCTCCTTCTTCTGCTACTTCTGATTCACCCTCCAGACCTCACCTTCTCCTTCTCCTTCTTCTGCTTCTTCTGATTCACCCTTCAGACTTCACCTTCTCCTTCTCCTTCTTCTGCTTCTTCTGATTCACCCTCCAGACCTCACCTTCTCCTTCTCCTTCTTCTACTTCTTCTGATTCACCCTCCAGACTTCATCATCTCCTTCTCCTTCTTCTGCTTCTTCTGATACACCCTCCAGACTTCACCTTCTCCTTCTCCTTCTTCTGCTTCTTCTGATTCACCCTCCAGACTTCGCCTTCTCCTTCTCCTTCTTCTACTTCTTCTGATTCACCCTCCAGACTTCACCTTCTCCTTCTCCTTCTTCTACTTCTTCTGATTCACCCTCCATTCTTCACCTTCTCCTTCTCCTTCTTCTGCTTCTTCTGATTCACCCTCCAGACTTCACCTTCTCCTTCTCCTTCTTCTGCTTCTTCTGATTCAACCTCCTGACTTCACCTTCTTCTTCTCCTTCTTCTGCTTCTTCTGATTCACCCTCCAGACTTCACCTTCTCCTTCTCCTTCTTCTACTTCTTCTGATTCACCCTCCAGACTTCACCTTCTCCTTCTACTTCTTCTGCTTCTTCTGATTCACCCTCCAGACTTCACCTTCTCCTTCTCCTTCTTCTGCTTCTTCTGATTCACCCTCCAGACTTCACCTTCTCCTTCTCCTTCTTCGGCTTCTTCTGATTCACCCTCCAGACTTCACCTTCTCCTTCTCCTTCTTCTGCTTCTTCTGATTCACCCTCCAGACTTCACCTTCTCCTTCTCCTTCTTCTACTTCTTCTGATTCACCCTCCAGACTTCACCTTCTCCTTCTCCTTCTTCTGCTTCTTCTGATTCACCCTCCAGACTTCACCTTCTCCTTCTCCTTCGTCTACTTCTTCTGAATCACCCTCCACACTACACCTTCTCCTTCTCCTTCTTCTACTTCTTCTGATTCACCCTCCAGACTTCACCTTCTCCTTCTCCTTCTTCTGCTTCTTCTGATTCACCCTCCAGACTTCACCTTCTCCTTCTCCTTCTTCTACTTCTTCTGATTCACCCTCCAGACTTCACCTTCTCCTTCTCCTTCTTCTACTTCTTCTGGTTCACCCTCCAGACTTCACCTTCTCCTTCTCCTTCTTCTACTTCTTCTGCTTCTCCCTCCAGACTTCACCTTCTCCTTCTCCTTCTTCTGCTTCTTCTGCTTCACCCTCCTGACTTCACCTTCTCCTTCTCCTTCTTCTACTTCTTCTGCTTCACCCCCCTGACTTCACCTTCTCCTTCTCCTTCTTCTACTTCTTCTGATTCACCCTCCAGACTTCACCTTCTCCTTCTCCTTCTTCTACTTCTTCTGATTCACCCTCCAGACTTCACCTTCTCCTTCTCCTTCTTCTACTTCTTCTGCTTCTCCCTCCAGACTTCACCTTCTCCTTCTCCTTCTTCTGCTTCTTCTGATTCACCCTCCAGACTTCACCTTCTCCTTCTCCTTATTCTGCTTCTTCTGATTCACCCTCCAGACTTCACCTTCTCCTTCTCCTCTTCTGCTTCTTCTGATTCACCCTCCAGACTTCATCTTCTCCTTCTCCTTCTTCTGCTTCTTCTGGTTCACCCTCCAGACTTCACCTTCTCCTTCTCCTTCTTCTGCTTCTTCTGATTCACCCTCCAGACTTCACCTTCTCCTTCTCCTTCTTCTACATCTTCTGATTCACCCTCCAGACTTCACCTTCTCCTTCTCCTTCTTCTGCTTCTTCTGATTCACCCTCCAGACTTCACCTTCTCCTTCTCCTTCTTCTGCTTCTTCTGATTCACCCTCCAGACTTCACCTTCTCCTTCTCCTTCTTCTACTTCTTCTGATTCACCCTCCAGACCTCACCTTCTCCTTCTCCTTCTTCTACTTCTTCTGATTCACCCTCCAGACTTCATCATCTCCTTCTCCTTCTTCTGCTTCTTCTGATTCACCCTCCAGACTTCACCTTCTCCTTCTCCTTCTTCTGCTTCTTCTGATTCACCCTCCAGACTTGACCTTCTCCTTCTCCTTCTTCTACTTCTTCTGATTCACCCTCCAGACTTCACCTTCTCCTTCTCCTTCTTCTACTTCTTCTGCTTCTCCCTCCAGACTTCACCTTCTCCTTCTCCTTCTTCTGCTTCTTCTGCTTCACCCTCCTGACTTCACCTTCTCCTTCTCCTTCTTCTACTTCTTCTGCTTCACCCCCCTGACTTCACCTTCTCCTTCTCCTTCTTCTACTTCTTCTGCTTCACCCTCCAGACTTCACCTTCTCCTTCTCCTTCTTCTGCTTCTTCTGCTTCACCCTCCTGACTTCACCTTCTCCTTCTCCTTCTTCTACTTCTTCTGCTTCACCCCCCTGACTTCACCTTCTCCTTCTCCTTCTTCTGCTTCTTCTGATTCACCCTTCAGACTTCACCTTCTCCTTCTCCTTCTTCTGCTTCTTCTGATTCACCCTCCAGACTTCACCTTCTTCTTCTTCTTCTGCTACTTCTGATTCACCCTCCAGACTTCACCTTCTCCTTCTCCTTCTTCTGCTTCTTCTGATTCACCCTTCAGACTTCACCTTCTCCTTCTCCTTCTTCTGCTTCTTCTGATTCACCCTCCAGACCTCACCTTCTCCTTCTCCTTCTTCTACTTCTTCTGATTCACCCTCCAGACTTCATCATCTCCTTCTCCTTCTTCTGCTTCTTCTGATTCACCCTCCAGACTTCACCTTCTCCTTCTCCTTCTTCTGCTTCTTCTGATTCACCCTCCAGACTTGACCTTCTCCTTCTCCTTCTTCTACTTCTTCTGATTCACGCCTCCAGACTTCACCTTCTCCTTCTCCTTCTTCTACTTCTTCTGCTTCTCCCTCCAGACTTCACCTTCTCCTTCTCCTTCTTCTGCTTCTTCTGCTTCACCCTCCTGACTTCACCTTCTCCTTCTCCTTCTTCTACTTCTTCTGCTTCACCCCCCTGACTTCACCTTCTCCTTCTCCTTCTTCTACTTCTTCTGCTTCACCCTCCAGACTTCACCTTCTCCTTCTCCTTCTTCTGCTTCTTCTGATTCACCCTCCAGACCTCACCTTCTCCTTCTCCTTCTTCTACTTCTTCTGATTCACCCTCCAGACTTCATCATCTCCTTCTCCTTCTTCTGCTTCTTCTGATTCACCCTCCAGACTTCACCTTCTCCTTCTCCTTCTTCTGCTTCTTCTGATTCACCCTCCAGACTTGATCTTCTCCTTCTCCTTCTTCTACTTCTTCTGATTCACCCTCCAGACTTCACCTTCTCCTTCTCCTTCTTCTACTTCTTCTGCTTCTCCTCCAGACTTCTCCTTCTCCTTCTTCTGCTTCTTCTGCTTCACCCTCCAGACTTCACCTTCTCCTTCTCCTTCTTCTGCTTCTTCTGATTCACCCTTCAGACATCACCTTCTCCTTCTCCTTTTTCTGCTTCTTCTGATTCACCCTCCAGACTTCACCTTCTCCTTCTCCTTCTTCTACTTCTTCTGATTCACCCTCCAGACTTCATCTTCTCCTTCTCCTTCTTCCGCTTCTTCTGATTCACCCTCCAGACTTCACCTTCTCCTTCTTCTACTTCTTCTGATTCACCCTCCAGACTTCATCTTCTCCTTCTCCTTCTTCTACTTCTTCTGATTCACCCTCCAGACTTCATCTTCTCCTTCTCCTTCTTCTGCTTCTTCTGATTCACCCTCCAGACTTCACCTTCTCCTTCTCCTTCTTCTGCTTCTTCTGATTCACCCTCCAGACTTCGCCTTCTCCTTCTCCTTCTTCTACTTCTTCTGATTCACCCTCCAGACTTCACCTTCTCCTTCTCCTTCTTCTGCTTCTTCTGATTCACCCTCCAGACTTCATCTTCTCCTTCTCCTTCTCTGCTTCTTCTGATTCACCCTCCTGACCTCACCTTCTCCTTCTCCTTCTTCTGCTTCTTCTGATTCACCCTCCAGACTTCACCTTCTCCTTCTCCTTCTTCTACTTCTCCTGATTCACCCTCCAGACTTCACCTTCTCCTTCTACTTCTTCTGCTTCTTCTGATTCACCCTCCAGACTTCACCTTCTCCTTCTCCTTCTTGTGCTTCTTCTGATTTCACCCTCCAGACCTCACCTTCTCCTTCTCCTTCTTCTGCTTCTTCTGATTCACCCTCCAGACTTCACCTTCTCCTTCTCCTTCGTCTGCTTCTTCTGATTCACCCTCCAGACTTCACCTTCTCCTTCTCCTTCTTCTACTTCTTCCGATTCACCCTCCAGACTTCACCTTCTCCTTCTCCTTCTTCTGCTTCTTCTGATTCACCCTCCAGACTTCACCTTCTCCTTCTCCTTCTTCTACTTCTTCTGATTCACCTCCAGACTTCACCTTCTCCTTCTCCTTTTTTCTACTTCTTCTGATTCACCCTCCAGACTTCACCTTCTCCTTCTCCTTCTTCTACTTCTTTTGCTTCTCCCTCCGGACTTCACCTTCTCCTTCTCCTTCTTCTGCTTCTTCTGATTCACCCTCCAGACTTCACCTTCTCCTTCTCCTTCTTCTACTTCTTCTGATTCACCCTCCAGACTTCACCTTCTCCTTCTCCTTCTTCTACTTCTTCTGATTCACCCTCCAGACTTCACCTTCTCCTTCTCCTTCTTCTACTTCTTCTGATTCACCCTCCTGACTTCAGCTTCTCCTTCTCCTTCTTCTGCTTCTTCTGCTTCACCCTCCAGACTTCACCTTCTCCTTCTCCTTCTTCTGCTTCATGTGCTTCACCCTCCAGACTTCAGCTTCTCCTTCTCCTTCTTCTGCTTCTTCTGCTTCACCCCTCCTGACTTCACCTTATCCTTCTCCTTCTTCTACTTCTTCTGATTCTCCCTCCAGACTTCACCTTCTCCTTCTCCTTCGTCTGCTTCTTCTGCTTCACCCTCCAGACTTCACCTTCTCCTTCTCCTTCTTCTGCTTCTTCTGCTTCGCCCTCCAGACTTCACCTTCTCCTTCTCCTTCTTCTGCTTCTTCTGCTTCACCCTCCAGACTTCACCTTCTCCTTCTCCTTCTTCTGCTTCTTCTGCTTCACCCTCCAGACTTCACCTTCTCCTTCTCCTTCTTCGGCTTCTTCTGATTCACCCTCCAGACTTCATCTTCTCCTTCTCCTTCTTCTGCTTCTTCTGATTCACCCTCCAGACTTCACCTTCTCCTTCTCCTTCTTCTACTTCTTCTGATTCACCCTCCAGACTTCACCTTCTCCTTCTCCTTCTTCTGCTTCTTCTGATTCACCCTCCAGACTTCACCTTCTCCTTCTCCTTCGTCTACTTCTTCTGATTCACCCTCCAGACTACACCTTCTCCTTCTCCTTCTTCTACTTCTTCTGATTCACCCTCCAGACTTCATCTTCTCCTTCTCCTTCTTCTGCTTCTTCTGATTCACCCTCCAGACTTCACCTTCTCCTTCTTCTGCTTCTTCTGATTCACACTCCAGACTTGACCTTCTCCTTCTCCTTCTTCTACTTCTTCTGATTCACCCTCCAGACTTCACCTTCTCCTTCTCCTTCTTCTACTTCTTCTGCTTCTCCCTCCAGACTTCACCTTCTCCTTCTCCTTCTTCTGCATCTTCTGCTTCAACCCTCCTGACTTCACCTTCTCCTTCTCCTTCTTCTACTCTTCTTCTGCTTCACCGCCCTGACTTCACCTTCTCCTTCTCCTTCTTCTACTTCTTCCTGCTTCACCCTCCAGACTTCACCTTCTCCTTCCTCCTTCTTCTGCTTCTTCTGCTTCACCCCTCCAGACTTCACCTTCTTCTTCTCCTTCTTCTGCTACTTCTGATTCACCCTCCAGACTTCACCTTCTCCTTCTCCTTCTTCTGCTTCTTCTGATTCACCCTTCAGACTTCACCTTCTCCTTCTCCTTCTTCTGCTTCTTCTGATTCACCCTCCAGACCTCACCTTCTCCTTCTCCTTCTTCTACTTCTTCTGATTCACCCTCCAGACTTCATCATCTCCTTCTCCTTCTTCTGCTTCTTCTGATTCACCCTCCAGACTTCACCTTCTCCTTCTCCTTCTTCTGCTTCTTCTGATTCACCCTCCAGACTTCGCCTTCTCCTTCTCCTTCTTCTACTTCTTCTGATTCACCCTCCAGACTTCACCTTCTCCTTCTCCTTCTTCTACTTCTTCTGATTCACCCTCCAGTCTTCACCTTCTCCTTCTCCTTCTTCTGCTTCTTCTGATTCACCCTCCAGACTTCACCTTCTCCTTCTCCTTCTTCTGCTTCTTCTGATTCAACCTCCTGACTTCACCTTCTTCTTCTCCTTCTTCTGCTTCTTCTGATTCACCCTCCAGACTTCACCTTCTTCTTCTCCTTCTTCTACTTCTTCTGATTCACCCTCCAGACTTCACCTTCTCCTTCTACTTCTTCTGCTTCTTCTGATTCACCCTCCAGACTTCACCTTCTCCTTCTCCTTCTTCTGCTTCTTCTGATTCATCCTCCAGACTTCACCTTCTCCTTCTCCTTCTTCGGCTTCTTCTGATTCACCCTCCAGACTTCACCTTCTCCTTCTCCTTCTTCTGCTTCTTCTGATTCACCCTCCAGACTTCACCTTCTCCTTCTCCTTCTTCTACTTCTTCTGATTCACCCTCCAGACTTCACCTTCTCCTTCTCCTTCTTCTGCTTCTTCTGATTCACACTCCAGACTTCACCTTCTCCTTCTCCTTCGTCTACTTCTTCTGATTCACCCTCCAGACTACACCTTCTCCTTCTCCTTCTTCTACTTCTTCTGATTCACCCTCCAGACTTCACCTTCTCCTTCTCCTTCTTCTGCTTCTTCTGATTCACCCTCCAGACTTCACCTTCTCCTTCTTCTACTTCTTCTGAGTCACCCTCCAGACTTCACCTTCTCCTTCTCCTTCTTCTGCTTCTTCTGATTCACCCTCCAGACTTCACCTTCTCCTTCTCCTTCTTCTACTTCTTCTGCTTCTCCCTCCAGACTTCACCTTCTCCTTCTCCTTCTTCTGCTTCTTCTACTTCACCCTCCTGACTTCACCTTCTCCTTCTCCTTCTCCCCCCTGACTTCACCTTCTCCTTCTCCTTCTTCTACTTCTTCTGATTCACCCTCCAGACTTCACCTTCTCCTTCTCCTTCTTCTGCTTCTTCTGCTTCAACCTCCTGACTTCACCTTCTCCTTCTCCTTCTTCTGCTTCTTCTGCTTCACCCTCCTGACTTCACCTTATCCTTCTCCTTCTTCTACTTCTTCTGATTCTCCCTCCAGACTTCACCTTCTCCTTCTCCTTCGTCTGCTTCTTCTGCTTCACCCTCCAGACTTCACCTTCTCCTTCTCCTTCTTCTGCTTCTTCTGCTTCGCCCTCCAGACTTCACCTTCTCCCTTCTCCTTCTTCTGCTTCTTCTGCTTCACCCTCCAGACTTCACCTTCTCCTTCTCCTTCTTCTGCTTCTTCTGCTTCACCCTCCAGACTTCACCTTCTCCTTCTCCTTCTTCGGCTTCTTCTGATTCACCCTCCAGACTTCATCTTCTCCTTCTCCTTCTTCTGCTTCTTCTGATTCACCCTCCAGACTTCACCTTCTCCTTCTCCTTCTTCTACTTCTTCTGATTCACCCTCCAGACTTCACCTTCTCCTTCTCCTTCTTCTGCTTCTTCTGATTCACCCTCCAGACTTCACCTTCTCCTTCTCCTTCGTCTACTTCTTCTGATTCACCCTCCAGACTACACCTTCTCCTTCTCCTTCTTCTACTTCTTCTGATTCACCCTCCAGACTTCACCTTCTCCTTCTCCTTCTTCTGCTTCTTCTGGTTCACCCTCCAGACTTCACCTTCTCCTTCTTCTGCTTCTTCTGATTCACCCTCCAGACTTGACCTTCTCCTTCTCCTTCTTCTACTTCTTCTGATTCACCCTCCAGACTTCACCTTCTCCTTCTCCTTCTTCTACTTCTTCTGCTTCTCCCTCCAGACTTCACCTTCTCCTTCTCCTTCTTCTGCTTCTTCTGCTTCACCCTCCTGACTTCACCTTCTCCTTCTCCTTCTTCTACTTCTTCTGCTTCACCGCCCTGACTTCACCTTCTCCTTCTCCTTCTTCTACTTCTTCTGCTTCACCCTCCAGACTTCACCTTCTCCTTCTCCTTCTTCTGCTTCTTCTGCTTCACCCTCCAGACTTCACCTTCTTCTTCTCCTTCTTCTGCTACTTCTGATTCACCCTCCAGACTTCACCTTCTCCTTCTCCTTCTTCTGCTTCTTCTGATTCACCCTTCAGACTTCACCTTCTCCTTCTCCTTCTTCTGCTTCTTCTGATTCACCCTCCAGACCTCACCTTCTCCTTCTCCTTCTTCTACTTCTTCTGATTCACCCTCCAGACTTCATCATCTCCTTCTCCTTCTTCTGCTTCTTCTGATTCACCCTCCAGACTTCACCTTCTCCTTCTCCTTCTTCTGCTTCTTCTGATTCACCCTCCAGACTTCGCCTTCTCCTTCTCCTTCTTCTACTTCTTCTGATTCACCCTCCAGACTTCACCTTCTCCTTCTCCTTCTTCTACTTCTTCTGATTCACCCTCCAGTCTTCACCTTCTCCTTCTCCTTCTTCTGCTTCTTCTGATTCACCCTCCAGACTTCACCTTCTCCTTCTCCTTCTTCTACTTCTTCTGCTTCACCCCCTGACTTCACCTTCTCCTTCTCCTTCTTCTACTTCTTCTGCTTCACCCTCCAGACTTCAACTTCTCCTTCTCCTTCTTCTGCTTCTTCTGATTCACCCTCCAGACCTCACCTTCTCCTTCTCCTTCTTCTACTTCTTCTGATTCACCCTCCAGACTTCATCATCTCCTTCTCCTTCTTCTGCTTCTTCTGATTCACCCTCCAGTCTTCACCTTCTCCTTCTCCTTCTTCTGCTTCTTCTGATTCACCCTCCAGACTTGACCTTCTCCTTCTCCTTCTTCTACTTCTTCTGATTCACCCTCCAGACTTCACCTTCTCCTTCTCCTTCTTCTACTTCTTCTGCTTCTCCCTCCAGACTTCACCTTCTCCTTCTCCTTCTTCTGCTTCTTCTGCTTCACCCTCCAGACTTCACCTTCTCCTTCTCCTTCTTCTGCTTCTTCTGATTCACCCTTCAGACATCACCTTCTCCTTCTCCTTTTTCTGCTTCTTCTGATTCACCCTCCAGACCTCACCTTCTCCTTCTCCTTCTTCTACTTCTTCTGATTCACCCTCCAGACTTCATCTTCTCCTTCTCCTTCTTCCGCTTCTTCTGATTCACCCTCCAGACTTCACCTTCTCCTTCTTCTACTTCTTCTGATTCACCCTCCAGACTTCATCTTCTCCTTCTCCTTCTTCTACTTCTTCTGATTCACCCTCCAGACTTCATCTTCTCCTTCTCCTTCTTCTGCTTCTTCTGATTCACCCTCCAGACTTCACCTTCTCCTTCTCCTTCTTCTGCTTCTTCTGATTCACCCTCCAGACTTCGCCTTCTCCTTCTCCTTCTTCTACTTCTTCTGATTCACCCTCCAGACTTCACCTTCTCCTTCTCCTTCTTCTACTTCTTCTGATTCACCCTCCAGTCTTCACCTTCTCCTTCTCCTTCTTCTGCTTCTTCTGATTCACCCTCCAGACTTCATCTTCTCCTTCTCCTTCTTCTGCTTCTTCTGATTCACCCTCCTGACCTCACCTTCTCCTTCTCCTTCTTCTGCTTCTTCTGATTCACCCTCCAGACTTCACCTTCTCCTTCTCCTTCTTCTACTTCTCCTGATTCACCCTCCAGACTTCACCTTCTCCTTCTACTTCTTCTGCTTCTTCTGATTCACCCTCCAGACTTCACCTTCTCCTTCTCCTTCTTGTGCTTCTTCTGATTCACCCTCCAGACCTCACCTTCTCCTTCTCCTTCTTCTGCTTCTTCTGATTCACCCTCCAGACTTCACCTTCTCCTTCTCCTTCGTCTGCTTCTTCTGATTCACCCTCCAGACTTCACCTTCTCCTTCTCCTTCTTCTACTTCTTCCGATTCACCCTCCAGACTTCACCTTCTCCTTCTCCTTCTTCTGCTTCTTCTGATTCACCCTCCAGACTTCACCTTCTCCTTCTCCTTCTTCTACTTCTTCTGATTCACCTCCAGACTTCACCTTCTCCTTCTCCTTTTTCTACTTCTTCTGATTCACCCTCCAGACTTCACCTTCTCCTTCTCCTTCTTCTACTTCTTCTGCTTCTCCTCCAGACTTCACCTTCTCCTTCTCCTTCTTCTGCTTCTTCTGATTCACCCTCCAGACTTCACCTTCTCCTTCTCCTTCTTCTACTTCTTCTGATTCACCCTCCAGACTTCACCTTCTCCTTCTCCTTCTTCTACTTCTTCTGATTCACCCTCCAGACTTCACCTTCTCCTTCTCCTTCTTCTACTTCTTCTGATTCACCCTCCTGACTTCAGCTTCTCCTTCTCCTTCTTCTGCTTCTTCTGCTTCACCCTCCAGACTTCACCTTCTCCTTCTCCTTCTTCTGCTTCTTGTGCTTCACCCTCCAGACTTCAGCTTCTCCTTCTCCTTCTTCTGCTTCTTCTGCTTCACCCTCCTGACTTCACCTTATCCTTCTCCTTCTTCTACTTCTTCTGATTCTCCCTCCAGACTTCACCTTCTCCTTCTCCTTCGTCTGCTTCTTCTGCTTCACCCTCCAGACTTCACCTTCTCCTTCTCCTTCTTCTGCTTCTTCTGCTTCGCCCTCCAGACTTCACCTTCTCCTTCTCCTTCTTCTGCTTCTTCTGCTTCACCCTCCAGACTTCACCTTCTCCTTCTCCTTCTTCTGCTTCTTCTGCTTCACCCTCCAGACTTCACCTTCTCCTTCTCCTTCTTCGGCTTCTTCTGATTCACCCTCCAGACTTCGCCTTCTCCTTCTCCTTCTTCTACTTCTTCTGATTCACCCTCCAGACTTCACCTTCTCCTTCTCCTTCTTCTACTTCTTCTGATTCACCCTCCAGTCTTCACCTTCTCCTTCTCCTTCTTCTGCTTCTTCTGATTCACCCTCCAGACTTCACCTTCTCCTTCTCCTTCTTCTGCTTCTTCTGATTCAACCTCCTGACTTCACCTTCTTCTTCTCCTTCTTCTGCTTCTTCTGATTCACCCTCCAGACTTCACCTTCTCCTTCTCCTTCTTCTACTTCTTCTGATTCACCCTCCAGACCTCACCTTCTCCTTCTCCTTCTTCTACTTCTTCTGATTCACCCTCCAGACTTCATCATCTCCTTCTCCTTCTTCTGCTTCTTCTGATTCACCCTCCAGACTTGACCTTCTCCTTCTCCTTCTTCTACTTCTTCTGATTCACCCTCCAGACTTCACCTTCTCCTTCTCCTTCTTCTACTTCTTCTGCTTCTCCCTCCAGACTTCACCTTCTCCTTCTCCTTCTTCTGCTTCTTCTGCTTCACCCTCCTGACTTCACCTTCTCCTTCTCCTTCTTCTACTTCTTCTGCTTCACCCCCCTGACTTCACCTTCTCCTTCTCCTTCTTCTACTTCTTCTGATTCACCCTCCAGTCTTCACCTTCTCCTTCTCCTTCTTCTGCTTCTTCTGATTCACCCTCCAGACTTCACCTTCTCCTTCTCCTTCTTGTGCTTCTTCTGATTCACCCTCCAGACCTCACCTTCTCCTTCTCCTTCTTCTGCTTCTTCTGATTCACCCTCCAGACTTCACCTTCTCCTTCTCCTTCGTCTGCTTCTTCTGATTCACCCTCCAGACTTCACCTTCTCCTTCTCCTTCTTCTACTTCTTCCGATTCACCCTCCAGACTTCACCTTCTCCTTCTCCTTCTTCTGCTTCTTCTGATTCACCCTCCAGACTTCACCTTCTCCTTCTCCTTCTTCTACTTCTTCTGATTCACCTCCAGACTTCACCTTCTCCTTCTCCTTTTTCTACTTCTTCTGATTCACCCTCAAGACTTCACCTTCTCCTTCTCCTTCTTCTACTTCTTCTGCTTCTCCCTCCAGACTTCACCTTCTCCTTCTCCTTCTTCTGCTTCTTCTGATTCACCCTCCAGACTTCACCTTCTCCTTCTCCTTCTTCTACTTCTTCTGATTCACCCTCCAGACTTCACCTTCTCCTTCTCCTTCTTCTACTTCTTCTGATTCACCCTCCAGACTTCACCTTCTCCTTCTCCTTCTTCTACTTCTTCTGATTCACCCTCCTGACTTCAGCTTCTCCTTCTCCTTCTTCTGCTTCTTCTGCTTCACCCTCCAGACTTCACCTTCTCCTTCTCCTTCTTCTGCTTCTTGTGCTTCACCCTCCAGACTTCAGCTTCTCCTTCTCCTTCTTCTGCTTCTTCTGCTTCACCCTCCTGACTTCACCTTATCCTTCTCCTTCTTCTACTTCTTCTGATTCTCCCTCCAGACTTCACCTTCTCCTTCTCCTTCGTCTGCTTCTTCTGCTTCACCCTCCAGACTTCACCTTCTCCTTCTCCTTCTTCTGCTTCTTCTGCTTCGCCCTCCAGACTTCACCTTCTCCTTCTCCTTCTTCTGCTTCTTCTGCTTCACCCTCCAGACTTCACCTTCTCCTTCTCCTTCTTCTGCTTCTTCTGCTTCACCCTCCAGACTTCACCTTCTCCTTCTCCTTCTTCGGCTTCTTCTGATTCACCCTCCAGACTTCGCCTTCTCCTTCTCCTTCTTCTACTTCTTCTGATTCACCCTCCAGACTTCACCTTCTCCTTCTCCTTCTTCTACTTCTTCTGATTCACCCTCCAGTCTTCACCTTCTCCTTCTCCTTCTTCTGCTTCTTCTGATTCACCCTCCAGACTTCACCTTCTCCTTCTCCTTCTTCTGCTTCTTCTGATTCAACCTCCTGACTTCACCTTCTTCTTCTCCTTCTTCTGCTTCTTCTGATTCACCCTCCAGACTTCACCTTCTCCTTCTCCTTCTTCTACTTCTTCTGATTCACCCTCCAGACCTCACCTTCTCCTTCTCCTTCTTCTACTTCTTCTGATTCACCCTCCAGACTTCATCATCTCCTTCTCCTTCTTCTGCTTCTTCTGATTCACCCTCCAGACTTCACCTTCTCCTTCTCCTTCTTCTGCTTCTTCTGATTCACCCTCCAGACTTGACCTTCTCCTTCTCCTTCTTCTACTTCTTCTGATTCACCCTCCAGACTTCACCTTCTCCTTCTCCTTCTTCTACTTCTTCTGCTTCTCCCTCCAGACTTCACCTTCTCCTTCTCCTTCTTCTGCTTCTTCTGCTTCACCCTCCTGACTTCACCTTCTCCTTCTCCTTCTTCTACTTCTTCTGCTTCACCCCCCTGACTTCACCTTCTCCTTCTCCTTCTTCTACTTCTTCTGCTTCACCCTCCAGACTTCACCTTCTCCTTCTCCTTCTTCTGCTTCTTCTGCTTCACCCTCCTGACTTCACCTTCACCTTCTCCTTCTTCTACTTCTTCTGATTCACCCTCCAGACCTCACCTTCTCCTTCTCCTTCTTCTACTTCTTCTGATTCACCCTCCAGACTTCATCATCTCCTTCTCCTTCTTCTGCTTCTTCTGATTCACCCTCCAGACTTCACCTTCTCCTTCTCCTTCTTCTGCTTCTTCTGATTCACCCTCCAGACTTGACCTTCTCCTTCTCCTTCTTCTACTTCTTCTGATTCACCCTCCAGACTTCACCTTCTCCTTCTCCTTCTTCTACTTCTTCTGCTTCTCCCTCCAGACTTCACCTTCTCCTTCTCCTTCTTCTGCTTCTTCTGCTTCACCCTCCTGACTTCACCTTCTCCTTCTCCTTCTTCTACTTCTTCTGCTTCACCCCCCTGACTTCACCTTCTCCTTCTCCTTCTTCTACTTCTTCTGCTTCACCCTCCAGACTTCACCTTCTCCTTCTCCTTCTTCTGCTTCTTCTGCTTCACCCTCCTGACTTCACCTTCTCCTTCTCCTTCTTCTACTTCTTCTGCTTCACCCCCCTGACTTCACCTTCTCCTTCTCCTTCTTCTACTTCTTCTGCTTCACCCTCCAGACTTCACCTTCTCCTTCTCCTTCTTCTGCTTCTTCTGATTCACCCTCCAGACCTCACCTTCTCCTTCTCCTTCTTCTACTTCTTCTGATTCACCCTCCAGACTTCATCATCTCCTTCTCCTTCTTCTGCTTCTTCTGATTCACCCTCCAGACTTCACCTTCTCCTTCTCCTTCTTCTGCTTCTTCTGATTCACCCTCCAGACTTGACCTTCTCCTTCTCCTTCTTCTACTTCTTCTGATTCACCCTCCAGACTTCACCTTCTCCTTCTCCTTCTTCTACTTCTTCTGCTTCTCCCTCCAGACTTCACCTTCTCCTTCTCCTTCTTCTGCTTCTTCTGCTTCACCCTCCAGACTTCACCTTCTCCTTCTCCTTCTTCTGCTTCTTCTGATTCACCCTTCAGACATCACCTTCTCCTTCTCCTTTTTCTGCTTCTTCTGATTCACCCTCCAGACCTCACCTTCTCCTTCTCCTTCTTCTACTTCTTCTGATTCACCCTCCAGACTTCATCTTCTCCTTCTCCTTCTTCCGCTTCTTCTGATTCACCCTCCAGACTTCACCTTCTCCTTCTTCTACTTCTTCTGATTCACCCTCCAGACTTCATCTTCTCCTTCTCCTTCTTCTACTTCTTCTGATTCACCCTCCAGACTTCATCTTCTCCTTCTCCTTCTTCTGCTTCTTCTGATTCACCCTCCAGACTTCACCTTCTCCTTCTCCTTCTTCTGCTTCTTCTGATTCACCCTCCAGACTTCGCCTTCTCCTTCTCCTTCTTCTACTTCTTCTGATTCACCCTCCAGACTTCACCTTCTCCTTCTCCTTCTTCTACTTCTTCTGATTCACCCTCCAGTCTTCACCTTCTCCTTCTCCTTCTTCTGCTTCTTCTGATTCACCCTCCAGACTTCATCTTCTCCTTCTCCTTCTTCTGCTTCTTCTGATTCACCCTCCTGACCTTAGCTTCTCCTTCTCCTTCTTCTGCTTCTTCTGATTCACCCTCCAGACTTCACCTTCTCCTTCTCCTTCTTCTACTTCTCCTGATTCACCCTCCAGACTTCACCTTCTCCTTCTACTTCTTCTGCTTCTTCTGATTCACCCTCCAGACTTCACCTTCTCCTTCTCCTTCTTGTGCTTCTTCTGATTCACCCTCCAGACCTCACCTTCTCCTTCTCCTTCTTCTGCTTCTTCTGATTCACCCTCCAGACTTCACCTTCTCCTTCTCCTTCGTCTGCTTCTTCTGATTCACCCTCCAGACTTCACCTTCTCCTTCTCCTTCTTCTACTTCTTCCGATTCACCCTCCAGACTTCACCTTCTCCTTCTCCTTTTTCTACTTCTTCTGATTCACCCTCCAGACTTCACCTTCTCCTTCTCCTTCTTCTACTTCTTCTGCTTCTCCCTCCAGACTTCACCTTCTCCTTCTCCTTCTTCTGCTTCTTCTGATTCACCCTCCAGACTTCACCTTCTCCTTCTCCTTCTTCTACTTCTTCTGATTCACCCTCCAGACTTCACCTTCTCCTTCTCCTTCTTCTACTTCTTCTGATTCACCCTCCAGACTTCACCTTCTCCTTCTCCTTCTTCTACTTCTTCTGATTCACCCTCCTGACTTCAGCTTCTCCTTCTCCTTCTTCTGCTTCTTCTGCTTCACCCTCCAGACTTCACCTTCTCCTTCTCCTTCTTCTGCTTCTTGTGCTTCACCCTCCAGACTTCAGCTTCTCCTTCTCCTTCTTCTGCTTCTTCTGCTTCACCCTCCTGACTTCACCTTATCCTTCTCCTTCTTCTACTTCTTCTGATTCTCCCTCCAGACTTCACCTTCTCCTTCTCCGTCTTCTGCTTCTTCTGCTTCGCCCTCCAGACTTCACCTTCTCCTTCTCCTTCTTCTGCTTCTTCTGCTTCACCCTCCAGACTTCACCTTCTCCTTCTCCTTCTTCTGCTTCTTCTGCTTCACCCTCCAGACTTCACCTTCTCCTTCTCCTTCTTCGGCTTCTTCTGATTCACCCTCCAGACTTCATCTTCTCCTTCTCCTTCTTCTGCTTCTTCTGATTCACCCTCCAGACTTCACCTTCTCCTTCTCCTTCTTCTACTTCTTCTGATTCACCCTCCAGACTTCACCTTCTCCTTCTCCTTCTTCTGCTTCTTCTGATTCACCCTCCAGACTTCACCTTCTCCTTCTCCTTCGTCTACTTCTTCTGATTCACCCTCCAGACTACACCTTCTCCTTCTCCTTCTTCTACTTCTTCTGATTCACCCTCCAGACTTCACCTTCTCCTTCTCCTTCTTCTGCTTCTTCTGATTCACCCTCCAGACTTCACCTTCTCCTTCTTCTGCTTCTTCTGATTCACCCTCCAGACTTGACCTTCTCCTTCTCCTTCTTCTACTTCTTCTGATTCACCCTCCAGACTTCACCTTCTCCTTCTCCTTCTTCTACTTCTTCTGCTTCTCCCTCCAGACTTCACCTTCTCCTTCTCCTTCTTCTGCTTCTTCTGCTTCACCCTCCTGACTTCACCTTCTCCTTCTCCTTCTTCTACTTCTTCTGCTTCACCGCCCTGACTTCACCTTCTCCTTCTCCTTCTTCTACTTCTTCTGCTTCACCCTCCAGACTTCACCTCCTCCTTCTCCTTCTTCTGCTTCTTCTGCTTCACCCTCCAGACTTCACCTTCTTCTTCTCCTTCTTCTGCTACTTCTGATTCACCCTCCAGACTTCACCTTCTCCTTCTCCTTCTTCTGCTTCTTCTGATTCACCCTTCAGACTTCACTTTCTCCTTCTCCTTCTTCTGCTTCTTCTGATTCACCCTCCAGACCTCACCTTCTCCTTCTCCTTCTTCTACTTCTTCTGATTCACCCTCCAGACATCATCATCTCCTTCTCCTTCTTCTGCTTCTTCTGATTCACCCTCCAGACTTCACCTTCTCCTTCTCCTTCTTCTGCTTCTTCTGATTCACCCTCCAGACTTCGCCTTCTCCTTCTCCTTCTTCTACTTCTTCTGATTCACCCTCCAGACTTCACCTTCTCCTTCTCCTTCTTCTACTTCTTCTGATTCACCCTCCAGTCTTCACCTTCTCCTTCTCCTTCTTCTGCTTCTTCTGATTCACCCTCCAGACTTCACCTTCTCCTTCTCCTTCTTCTGCTTCTTCTGATTCAACCTCCTGACTTCACCTTCTTCTTCTCCTTCTTCTGCTTCTTCTGATTCACCCTCCAGACTTCACCTTCTCCTTCTTCTACTTCTTCTGATTCACCCTCCAGACTTCACCTTCTCCTTCTACTTCTTCTGCTTCTTCTGATTCACCCTCCAGACTTCACCTTCTCCTTCTCCTTCTTCTACTTCTTCCGATTCACCCTCCAGACTTCACCTTCTCCTTCTCCTTCTTCTGCTTCTTCTGATTCACCCTCCAGACTTCACCTTCTCCTTCTCCTTCTTCTACTTCTTCTGATTCACCTCCAGACTTCACCTTCTCCTTCTCCTTTTTCTACTTCTTCTGATTCACCCTCCAGACTTCACCTTCTCCTTCTCCTTCTTCTACTTCTTCTGCTTCTCCCTCCAGACTTCACCTTCTCCTTCTCCTTCTTCTGCTTCTTCTGATTCACCCTCCAGACTTCACCTTCTCCTTCTCCTTCTTCTACTTCTTCTGATTCACCCTCCAGACTTCACCTTCTCCTTCTCCTTCTTCTACTTCTTCTGATTCACCCTCCAGACTTCACCTTCTCCTTCTCCTTCTTCTACTTCTTCTGATTCACCCTCCTGACTTCAGCTTCTCCTTCTCCTTCTTCTGCTTCTTCTGCTTCACCCTCCAGACTTCACCTTCTCCTTCTCCTTCTTCTGCTTCTTGTGCTTCACCCTCCAGACTTCAGCTTCTCCTTCTCCTTCTTCTGCTTCTTCTGCTTCACCCTCCTGACTTCACCTTATCCTTCTCCTTCTTCTACTTCTTCTGATTCTCCCTCCAGACTTCACCTTCTCCTTCTCCTTCGTCTGCTTCTTCTGCTTCACCCTCCAGACTTCACCTTCTCCTTCTCCTTCTTCTGCTTCTTCTGCTTCGCCCTCCAGACTTCACCTTCTCCTTCTCCTTCTTCTGCTTCTTCTGCTTCACCCTCCAGACTTCACCTTCTCCTTCTCCTTCTTCTGCTTCTTCTGCTTCACCCTCCAGACTTCACCTTCTCCTTCTCCTTCTTCGGCTTCTTCTGATTCACCCTCCAGACTTCGCCTTCTCCTTCTCCTTCTTCTACTTCTTCTGATTCACCCTCCAGACTTCACCTTCTCCTTCTCCTTCTTCTACTTCTTCTGATTCACCCTCCAGTCTTCACCTTCTCCTTCTCCTTCTTCTGCTTCTTCTGATTCACCCTCCAGACTTCACCTTCTCCTTCTCCTTCTTCTGCTTCTCCTGATTCAACCTCCTGACTTCACCTTCTTCTTCTCCTTCTTCTGCTTCTTCTGATTCACCCTCCAGACTTCACCTTCTCCTTCTCCTTCTTCTACTTCTTCTGATTCACCCTCCAGACCTCACCTTCTCCTTCTCCTTCTTCTACTTCTTCTGATTCACCCTCCAGACTTCATCATCTTCTTCTCCTTCTTCTGCTTCTTCTGATTCACCCTCCAGACTTCACCTTCTCCTTCTCCTTCTTCTGCTTCTTCTGATTCACCCTCCAGACTTGACCTTCTCCTTCTCCTTCTTCTACTTCTTCTGATTCACCCTCCAGACTTCACCTTCTCCTTCTCCTTCTTCTACTTCTTCTGCTTCTCCCTCCAGACTTCACCTTCTCCTTCTCCTTCTTCTGCTTCTTCTGCTTCACCCTCCTGACTTCACCTTCTCCTTCTCCTTCTTCTACTTCTTCTGCTTCACCCCCCTGACTTCACCTTCTCCTTCTCCTTCTTCTACTTCTTCTGCTTCACCCTCCAGACTTCACCTTCTCCTTCTCCTTCTTCTGCTTCTTCTGCTTCACCCTCCTGACTTCACCTTCTCCTTCTCCTTCTTCTACTTCTTCTGCTTCACCCCCCTGACTTCACCTTCTCCTTCTCCTTCTTCTACTTCTTCTGCTTCACCCTCCAGACTTCACCTTCTCCTTCTCCTTCTTCTGCTTCTTCTGATTCACCCTCCAGACCTCACCTTCTCCTTCTCCTTCTTCTACTTCTTCTGATTCACCCTCCAGAGTTCATCATCTCCTTCTCCTTCTTCTGCTTCTTCTGATTCACCCTCCAGACTTCACCTTCTCCTTCTCCTTCTTCTGCTTCTTCTGATTCACCCTCCAGACTTGACCTTCTCCTTCTCCTTCTTCTACTTCTTCTGATTCACCCTCCAGACTTCACCTTCTCCTTCTCCTTCTTCTACTTCTTCTGCTTCTCCCTCCAGACTTCACCTTCTCCTTCTCCTTCTTCTGCTTCTTCTGCTTCACCCTCCAGACTTCACCTTCTCCTTCTCCTTCTTCTGCTTCTTCTGATTCACCCTTCAGACATCACCTTCTCCTTCTCCTTTTTCTGCTTCTTCTGATTCACCCTCCAGACCTCACCTTCTCCTTCTCCTTCTTCTACTTCTTCTGATTCACCCTCCAGACTTCATCTTCTCCTTCTCCTTCTTCCGCTTCTTCTGATTCACCCTCCAGACTTCACCTTCTCCTTCTTCTACTTCTTCTGATTCACCCTCCAGACTTCATCTTCTCCTTCTCCTTCTTCTACTTCTTCTGATTCACCCTCCAGACTTCATCTTCTCCTTCTCCTTCTTCTGCTTCTTCTGATTCACCCTCCAGACTTCACCTTCTCCTTCTCCTTCTTCTGCTTCTTCTGATTCACCCTCCAGACTTCGCCTTCTCCTTCTCCTTCTTCTACTTCTTCTGATTCACCCTCCAGACTTCACCTTCTCCTTCTCCTTCTTCTACTTCTTCTGATTCACCCTCCAGTCTTCACCTTCTCCTTCTCCTTCTTCTGCTTCTTCAGATTCACCCTCCACACTTCATCTTCTCCTTCTCCTTCTTCTGCTTCTTCTGATTCACCCTCCTGACCTCACCTTCTCCTTCTCCTTCTTCTGCTTCTTCTGATTCACCCTCCAGACTTCACCTTCTCCTTCTACTTCTTCTACTTCTCCTGATTCACCCTCCAGACTTCACCTTCTCCTTCTACTTCTTCTGCTTCTTCTGATTCACCCTCCAGACTTCACCTTCTCCTTCTCCTTCTTGTGCTTCTTCTGATTCACCCTCCAGACCTCACCTTCTCCTTCTCCTTCGTCTGCTTCTTCTGATTCACCCTCCAGACTTCACCTTCTCCTTCTCCTTCTTCTACTTCTTCCGATTCACCCTCCAGACTTCACCTTCTCCTTCTCCTTCTTCTGCTTCTTCTGATTCACCCTCCAGACTTCACCTTCTCCTTCTCCTTTTTCTACTTCTTCTGGTTCACCCTCCAGACTTCACCTTCTCCTTCTCCTTCTTCTACTTCTTCTGCTTCTCCCTCCAGACTTCACCTTCTCCTTCTCCTTCTTCTGCTTCTTCTGATTCACCCTCCAGACTTCACCTTCTCCTTCTCCTTCTTCTACTTCTTCTGATTCACCCTCCAGACTTCACCTTCTCCTTCTCCTTCTTCTACTTCTTCTGATTCACCCTCCAGACTTCACCTTCTCCTTCTCCTTCTTCTACTTCTTCTGATTCACCCTCCTGACTTCAGCTTCTCCTTCTCCTTCTTCTGCTTCTTCTGCTTCACCCTCCAGACTTCACCTTCTCCTTCTCCTTCTTCTGCTTCTTGTGCTTCACCCTCCAGACTTCAGCTTCTCCTTCTCCTTCTTCTGCTTCTTCTGCTTCACCCTCCTGACTTCACCTTATCCTTCTCCTTCTTCTACTTCTTCTGATTCTCCCTCCAGACTTCACCTTCTCCTTCTCCTTCGTCTGCTTCTTCTGCTTCACCCTCCAGACTTCACCTTCTCCTTCTCCTTCTTCTGCTTCTTCTGCTTCGCCCTCCAGACTTCACCTTCTCCTTCTCCTTCTTCTGCTTCTTCTGCTTCACCCTCCAGACTTCACCTTCTCCTTCTCCTTCTTCTGCTTCTTCTGCTTCACCCTCCAGACTTCACCTTCTCCTTCTCCTTCTTCGGCTTCTTCTGATTCACCCTCCAGACTTCATCTTCTCCTTCTCCTTCTTCTGCTTCTTCTGATTCACCCTCCAGACTTCACCTTCTCCTTCTCCTTCTTCTACTTCTTCTGATTCACCCTCCAGACTTCACCTTCTCCTTCTCCTTCTTCTGCTTCTTCTGATTCACCCTCCAGACTTCACCTTCTCCTTCTCCTTCGTCTACTTCTTCTGATTCACCCTCCAGACTACACCTTCTCCTTCTTCTACTTCTTCTGATTCACCCTCCAGACTTCACCTTCTCCTTCTTCTGCTTCTTCTGCTTCACCCTCCTGACTTCACCTTATCCTTCTCCTTCTTCTACTTCTTCTGATTCTCCCTCCAGACTTCACCTTCTCCTTCTCCTTCTTCTGCTTCTTCTGATTCACCCTCCAGACTTCACCTTCTCCTTCTTCTGCTTCTTCTGATTCACCCTCCAGACTTGACCTTCTCCTTCTCCTTCTTCTACTTCTTCTGATTCACCCTCCAGACTTCACCTTCTCCTTCTCCTTCTTCTACTTCATCTGCTTCTCCCTCCAGACTTCACCTTCTCCTTCTCCTTCTTCTGCTTCTTCTGCTTCACCCTCCTGACTTCACCTTCTCCTTCTCCTTCTTCTACTTCTTCTGCTTCACCGCCCTGACTTCACCTTCTCCTTCTCCTTCTTCTACTTCTTCTGCTTCACCCTCCAGACTTCACCTTCTCCTTCTCCTTCTTCTGCTTCTTCTGCTTCACCCTCCAGACTTCACCTTCTTCTTCTCCTTCTTCTGCTACTTCTGATTCACCCTCCAGACTTCACCTTCTCCTTCTCCTTCTTCTGCTTCTTCTGATTCACCCTTCAGACTTCACCTTCTCCTTCTCCTTCTTCTGCTTCTTCTGATTCACCCTCCAGACCTCACCTTCCCCTTCTCCTTCTTCTACTTCTTCTGATTCACCCTCCAGACTTCATCATCTCCTTCTCCTTCTTCTGCTTCTTCTGATTCACCCTCCAGACTTCACCTTCTCCTTCTCCTTCTTCTGCTTCTTCTGATTCACCCTCCAGACTTCGCCTTCTCCTTCTCCTTCTTCTACTTCTTCTGATTCACCCTCCAGACTTCACCTTCTCCTTCTCCTTCTTCTACTTCTTCTGATTCACCCTCCAGTCTTCACCTTCTCCTTCTCCTTCTTCTGCTTCTTCTGATTCACCCTCCAGACTTCACCTTCTCCTTCTCCTTCTTCTGCTTCTTCTGATTCAACCTCCTGACTTCACCTTCTTCTTCTCCTTCTTCTGCTTCTTCTGATTCACCCTCCAGACTTCACCTTCTCCTTCTCCTTCTTCTACTTCTTCTGATTCACCCTCCAGACTTCACCTTCTCCTTCTACTTCTTCTGCTTCTTCTGATTCACCCTCCAGACTTCACCTTCTCCTTCTCCTTCTTCTGCTTCTTCTGATTCATCCTCCAGACTTCACCTTCTCCTTCTCCTTCTTCGGCTTCTTCTGATTCACCCTCCAGACTTCACCTTCTCCTTCTCCTTCTTCTGCTTCTTCTGATTCACCCTCCAGACTTCACCTTCTCCTTCTCCTTCTTCTACTTCTTCTGATTCACCCTCCAGACTTCACCTTCTCCTTCTCCTTCTTCTGCTTCTTCTGATTCACACTCCAGACTTCACCTTCTCCTTCTCCTTCGTCTACTTCTTCTGATTCACCCTCCAGACTACACCTTCTCCTTCTCCTTCTTCTACTTCTTCTGATTCACCCTCCAGACTTCACCTTCTCCTTCTCCTTCTTCTGCTTCTTCTGATTCACCCTCCAGACTTCACCTTCTCCTTCTTCTACTTCTTCTGATTCACCCTCCAGACTTCACCTTCTCCTTCTCCTTCTTCTGCTTCTTCTGATTCACCCTCCAGACTTCACCTTCTCCTTCTCCTTCTTCTACTTCTTCTGCTTCTCCCTCCAGACTTCACCTTCTCCTTCTCCTTCTTCTGCTTCTTCTGCTTCACCCTCCTGACTTCACCTTCTCCTTCTCCTTCTTCTACTTCTTCTGCTTCACCCCCCTGACTTCACCTTCTCCTTCTCCTTCTTCTACTTCTTCTGATTCACCCTCCAGACTTCACCTTCTCCTTCTCCTTCTTCTGCTTCTTCTGCTTCACCCTCCTGACTTCACCTTCTCCTTCGCCTTCTTCTGCTTCTTCTGCTTCACCCTCCTGACTTCACCTTATCCTTCTCCTTCTTCTACTTCTTCTGATTCTCCCTCCAGACTTCACCTTCTCCTTCTCCTTCGTCTGCTTCTTCTGCTTCACCCTCCAGACTTCACCTTCTCCTTCTCCTTCTTCTGCTTCTTCTGCTTCGCCATCCAGACTTCACCTTCTCCTTCTCCTTCTTCTGCTTCTTCTGCTTCACCCTCCAGACTTCACCTTCTCCTTCTCCTTCTTCTGCTTCTTCTGCTTCACCCTCCAGACTTCACCTTCTCCTTCTCCTTCTTCGGCTTCTTCTGATTCACCCTCCAGACTTCATCTTCTCCTTCTCCTTCTTCTGCTTCTTCTGATTCACCCTCCAGACTTCACCTTCTCCTTCTCCTTCTTCTACTTCTTCTGATTCACCCTCCAGACTTCACCTTCTCCTTCTCCTTCTTCTGCTTCTTCTGATTCACCCTCCAGACTTCACCTTCTCCTTCTCCTTCGTCTACTTCTTCTGATTCACCCTCCAGACTACACCTTCTCCTTCTCCTTCTTCTACTTCTTCTGATTCACCCTCCAGACTTCACCTTCTCCTTCACCTTCTTCTGCTTCTTCTGATTCACCCTCCAGACTTCACCTTCTCCTTCTTCTGCTTCTTCTGATTCACCCTCCAGACTTGACCTTCTCCTTCTCCTTCTTCTACTTCTTCTGATTCAAACTCCAGACTTCACCTTCTCCTTCTCCTTCTTCTACTTCTTCTGCTTCTCCCTCCAGACTTCACCTTCTCCTTCTCCTTCTTCTGCTTCTTCTGCTTCACCCTCCTGACTTCACCTTCTCCTTCTTCTACTTCTTCTGCTTCACCGCCCTGACTTCACCTTCTCCTTCTCCTTCTTCTACTTCTTCTGCTTCACCCTCCAGACTTCACCTTCTCCTTCTCCTTCTTCTGCTTCTTCTGCTTCACCCTCCAGACTTCACCTTCTTCTTCTCCTTCTTCTGCTACTTCTGATTCACCCTCCAGACTTCACCTTCTCCTTCTCCTTCTTCTGCTTCTTCTGATTCACCCTTCAGACTTCACCTTCTCCTTCTCCTTCTTCTGCTTCTTCTGATTCACCCTCCAGACCTCACCTTCTCCTTCTCCTTCTTCTACTTCTTCTGATTCACCCTCCAGACTTCATCATCTCCTTCTCCTTCTTCTGCTTCTTCTGATTCACCCTCCAGACTTCACCTTCTCCTTCTCCTTCTTCTGCTTCTTCTGATTCACCCTCCAGACTTCGCCTTCTCCTTCTCCTTCTTCTACTTCTTCTGATTCACCCTCCAGACTTCACCTTCTCCTTCTCCTTCTTCTACTTCTTCTGATTCACCCTCCAGTCTTCACCTTCTCCTTCTCCTTCTTCTGCTTCTTCTGATTCAACCTCCAGACTTCACCTTCTCCTTCTCCTTCTTCTGCTTCTTCTGATTCAACCTCCTGACTTCACCTTCTTCTTCTCCTTCTTCTGCTTCTTCTGATTCACCCTCCAGACTTCACCTTCTCCTTCTCCTTCTTCTACTTCTTCTGATTCACCCTCCAGACTTCACCTTCTCCTTCTACTTCTTCTGCTTCTTCTGATTCACCCTCCAGACTTCACCTTCTCCTTCTCCTTCTTCTGCTTCTTCTGATTCACCCTCCAGACTTCACCTTCTCCTTCTCCTTCTTCGGCTTCTTCTGATTCACCCTCCAGACTTCACCTTCTCCTTCTCCTTCTTCTGCTTCTTCTGATTCACCCTCCAGACTTCACCTTCTCCTTCTCCTTCTTCTACTTCTTCTGATTCACCCTCCAGACTTCACCTTCTCCTTCTCCTTCTTCTGCTTCTTCTGATTCACCCTCCAGACTTCACCTTCTCCTTCTCCTTCGTCTACTTCTTCTGATTCACCCTCCAGACTAGACCTTCTCCTTCTCCTTCTTCTACTTCTTCTGATTCACCCTCCAGACTTCACCTTCTCCTTCTCCTTCTTCTGCTTCTTCTGATTCACCCTCCAGACTTCACCTTCTCCTTCTCCTTCTTCTACTTCTTCTGATTCACCCTCCAGACTTCACCTTCTCCTTCTCCTTCTTCTGCTTCTTCTGATTCACCCTCCAGACTTCACCTTCTCCTTCTCCTTCTTCTACTTCTTCTGCTTCTCCCTCCAGACTTCACCTTCTCCTTCTCCTTCTTCTGCTTCTTCTGCTTCACCCTCCTGACTTCACCTTCTCCTTCTCCTTCTTCTACTTCTTCTGCTTCACCCCCCTGACTTCACCTTCTCCTTCTCCTTCTTCTACTTCTTCTGATTCACCCTCCAGACTTCACCTTCTCCTTCTCCTTCTTCTACTTCTTCTGATTCACCCTCCAGACTTCACCTTCTCCTTCTCCTTCTTCTACTTCTTCTGCTTCTCCCTCCAGACTTCACCTTCTTCTTCTCCTTCTTCTGCTTCTTCTGATTCACCCTCCAGACTTCACCTTCTCCTTCTCCTTATTCTGCTTCTTCTGATTCACCCTCCAGACTTCACCTTCTCCTTCTCCTCTTCTGCTTCTTCTGATTCACCCTCCAGACTTCATCTTCTCCTTCTCCTTCTTCTGCTTCTTCTAATTCACCCTCCAGACTTCACCTTCTCCTTCTCCTTCTTCTGCTTCTTCTGATTCACCCTCCAGACTTCACCTTCTCCTTCTCCTTCTTCTACATCTTCTGATTCACCCTCCAGACTTCACCTTCTCCTTCTCCTTCTTCTGCTTCTTCTGATTCACCCTCCAGACTTCACCTTCTCCTTCTCCTTCTTCTGCTTCTTCTGATTCACCCTCCAGACTTCACCTTCTCCTTCTCCTTCTTCTGACTCTTCTGATTCACCCTTCAGATATCACCTTCTCCTTCTCCTTCTTCTGCTTCTTCTGATTCACCCTCCAGACCTCACCTTCTCCTTCTCCTTCTTCTACTTCTTCTGATTCACCCACCGGACTTCATCTTCTCCTTCTCCTTCTTCTACTTCTTCTGATTCACCCTCCAGACTTCATCTTCTCCTTCTCCTTCTTCTGCTTCTTCTGATTCACCCTCCAGACTTCGCCTTCTCCTTCTCCTTCTTCTTCTTCTTCTGATTCACCCTCCAGACCTCACCTTCTCCTTCTCCTTCTTCTACTTCTTCTGATTCCCCTCCTGACTTCACCTTCTCCTTCTCCATCTTCTACTTCTTCTGCTTCACCCTCCAGGCTTCACCTTCTCCTTCTCCTTCTTCTACTTCTTCTGATTCACCCTCCAGACTTCACCTTCTCCTTCTCCTTCTTCTGCTTCTTCTGATTCACCCTCCAGATTTCACCTTCTCCTTCTCCTTATTCTGCGTCTTCTGATTCACCCTCCAGACTTCACCTTCTCCTTCTCCTTCTTCTGCTTCTTCTGATTCACCCTCCAGCCTTCACCTTCTCCTTCTCCTTCTTCTGCTTCTTCTGATTTACCCTCCAGCCTTCACCTTCTCCTTCTCCTTCTTCTACTTCTTCTGATTCACCCTCCAGACTTCATCTTCTCCTTCTCCTTCTTCTGCTTCTTCTGATTCACCCTCCAGACTTCACCTTCTCCTTCTCCTTCTTCTGCTTCTTCTGATTCACCCTCCAGACTTCACCTTCTCCTTCTCCTTCTTCTACTTCTTCTGATTCACCCTCCAGACTTCACCTTCTCCTTCTCCTTCTTCTACTTCTTCTGATTCACCCTCCAGACTTCACCTTCTCCTTCTCCTTCTTCTGCTTCTTCTGATTTACCCTCCAGACTTCACCTTCTCCTTCTCCTTCTTCTGCTTCTTCTGATTCACCCTCCAGACTTCAACTTCCCCTTCTCCTTCTTCTGCTTCTTTTGATTCACTCTTCAGACTTCACTTTCTCCTTCTCCTTCTTCGGCTTCTTCTGATTCACCCTCCAGACTTCATCTTCTCCTTCTCCTTCTTCTGCTTCTTCTGATTCACCCTCCAGACTTCACCTTCTCCTTCTCCTTCTTCTACTTCTTCTGATTCACCATCCAGACTTCACCTTCTCCTTCTCCTTCTTCTGCTTCTTCTGATTCACCCTCCAGGCTTCACCTTCTCCTTCTCCTTCGTCTACTTCTTCTGATTCACCCTCCAGACTGCACCTTCTCCTTCTCCTTCTTCTACTTCTTCTGATTCACCCTCCAGACTTCACCTTCTCCTTCTCCTTCTTCTGCTTCTTCTGATTCACCCTCCAGACTTCACCTTCTCCTTCTCCTTCTTCTGCTTCTTCTGATTCACCCTCCAGACTTGACCTTCTCCTTCTCCTTCTTCTACTTCTTCTGATTCACCCTCCAGACTTCACCTTCTCCTTCTCCTTCTTCTACTTCTTCTGCTTCTCCCTCCAGACTTCACCTTCTCCTTCTCCTTCTTCTGCTTCTTCTGCTTCACCCTCCTGACTTCACCTTCTCCTTCTTCTACTTCTTCTGCTTCACCCCCCTGACTTCACCTTCTACTTCTCCTTCTTCTCCTTCTTCTGCTTCACCCTCCAGACTTTACCTTCTCCTTCTCCTTCTTCTGCTTCTTTTGCTTCACCCTCCAGACTTCACCTTCTTCTTCTCCTTCTTCTGCTACTTCTGATTCACCCTCCAGACTTCACCTTCTCCTTCTCCTTCTTCTGCTTCTTCTGATTCACCCTTCAGACTTCACCTTCTCCTTCTCCTTCTTCTGCTTCTTCTGATTCACCCTCCAGACCTCACCTTCTCCTTCTCCTTCTTCTACTTCTTCTGATTCACCCTCCAGACTTCATCATCTCCTTCTCCTTCTTCTGCTTCTTCTGATTCACCCTCCAGACTTCACCTTCTCCTTCTCCTTCTTCTGCTTCTTCTGATTCACCCTCCAGACTTCGCCTTCTCCTTCTCCTTCTTCTACTTCTTCTGATTCACCCTCCAGACTTCACCTTCTCCTTCTCCTTCTTCTACTTCTTCTGATTCACCCTCCAGTCTTCACCTTCTCCTTCTCCTTCTTCTGCTTCTTCTGATTCACCCTCCAGACTTCACCTCCTCCTTCTCCTTCTTCTGCTTCTTCTGATTCAACCTCCTGACTTCACCTTCTTCTTCTCCTTCTTCTGCTTCTTCTGATTCACCCTCCAGACTTCACCTTCTCCTTCTCCTTCTTCTACTTCTTCTGATTCACCCTCCAGACTTCACCTTCTCCTTCTACTTCTTCTGCTTCTTCTGATTCACCCTCCAGACTTCACCTTCTCCTTCTCCTTCTTCTGCTTCTTCTGATTCACCCTCCAGACTTCACCTTCTCCTTCTCCTTCTTCGGCTTCTTCTGATTCACCCTCCAGACTTCACCTTCTCCTTCTCCTTCTTCTGCTTCTTCTGATTCACCCTCCAGACTTCACCTTCTCCTTCTCCTTCTTCTACTTCTTCTGATTCACCCTCCAGACTTCACCTTCTCCTTCTCCTTCTTCTGCTTCTTCTGATTCACCCTCCAGACTTCACCTTCTCCTTCTCCTTCGTCTACTTCTTCTGATTCACCCTCCAGACTACACCTTCTCCTTCTCCTTCTTCTACTTCTTCTGATTCACCCTCCAGACTTCACCTTCTCCTTCTCCTTCTTCTGCTTCTTCTGATTCACCCTCCAGACTTCACCTTCTCCTTCTCCTTCTTCTACTTCTTCTGATTCACCCTCCAGACTTCACCTTCTCCTTCTCCTTCTTCTGCTTCTTCTGATTCACCCTCCAGACTTCACCTTCTCCTTCTCCTTCTTCTACTTCTTCTGCTTCTCCCTCCAGACTTCACCTTCTCCTTCTCCTTCTTCTGCTTCTTCTGCTTCACCCTCCTGACTTCACCTTCTCCTTCTCCTTCTTCTACTTCTTCTGCTTCACCCCCCTGACTTCACCTTCTCCTTCTCCTTCTTCTACTTCTTCTGATTCACCCTCCAGACTTCACCTTCTCCTTCTCCTTCTTCTACTTCTTCTGATTCACCCTCCAGACTTCACCTTCTCCTTCTCCTTCTTCTACTTCTTCTGCTTCTCCCTCCAGACTTCACCTTCTCCTTCTCCTTCTTCTGCTTCTTCTGATTCACCCTCCAGACTTCACCTTCTCCTTCTCCTTATTCTGCTTCTTCTGATTCACCCTCCAGACTTCACCTTCTCCTTCTCCTCTTCTGCTTCTTCTGATTCACCCTCCAGACTTCATCTTCTCCTTCTCCTTCTTCTGCTTCTTCTGATTCACCCTCCAGACTTCACCTTCTCCTTCTCCTTCTTCTGCTTCTTCTGATTCACCCTCCAGACTTCACCTTCTCCTTCTCCTTCTTCTACATCTTCTGATTCACCCTCCAGACTTCACCTTCTCCTTCTCCTTCTTCTGCTTCTTCTGATTCACCCTCCAGACTTCACCTTCTCCTTCTCCTTCTTCTGCTTCTTCTGATTCACACTCCAGACTTCACCTTCTCCTTCTCCTTCTTCTGACTCTTCTGATTCACCCTTCAGATATCACCTTCTCCTTCTCCTTCTTCTGCTTCTTCTGATTCACCCTCCAGACCTCACCTTCTCCTTCTCCTTCTTCTACTTCTTCTGATTCACCCACCGGACTTCATCTTCTCCTTCTCCTTCTTCTACTTCTTCTGATTCACCCTCCAGACTTCATCTTCTCCTTCTCCTTCTTCTGCTTCTTCTGATTCACCCTCCAGACTTCGCCTTCTCCTTCTCCTTCTTCTTCTTCTTCTGATTCACCCTCCAGACCTCACCTTCTCCTTCTCCTTCTTCTACTTCTTCTGATTCCCCTCCTGACTTCACCTTCTCCTTCTCCTTCTTCTACTTCTTCTGCTTCACCCTCCAGGCTTCACCTTCTCCTTCTCCTTCTTCTACTTCTTCTGATTCACCCTCCAGACTTCACCTTCTCCTTCTCCTTCTTCTGCTTCTTCTGATTCACCCTCCAGATTTCACCTTCTCCTTCTCCTTATTCTGCTTCTTCTGATTCACCCTCCAGACTTCACCTTCTCCTTCTCCTTCTTCTGCTTCTTCTGATTCACCCTCCAGCCTTCACCTTCTCCTTCTCCTTCTTCTGCTTCTTCTGATTTACCCTCCAGCCTTCACCTTCTCCTTCTCCTTCTTCTACTTCTTCTGATTCACCCTCCAGACTTCATCTTCTCCTTCTCCTTCTTCTGCTTCTTCTGATTCACCCTCCAGACTTCACCTTCTCCTTCTCCTTCTTCTGCTTCTTCTGATTCACCCTCCAGACTTCACCTTCTCCTTCTCCTTCTTCTGCTTCTTCTGATTCACCCTCCAGGCTTCACCTTCTCCTTCTCCTTCGTCTACTTCTTCTGATTCACCCTCCAGACTGCACCTTCTCCTTCTCCTTCTTCTACTTCTTCTGATTCACCCTCCAGACTTCAACTTCTCCATCTCCTTCTTCTGCTTCTTCTGATTCACCCTCCAGACTTCACCTTCTCCTTCTCCTTCTTCTGCTTCTTCTGATTCACCCTCCAGACTTGACCTTCTCCTTCTCCTTCTTCTACTTCTTCTGATTCACCCTCCAGACTTCACCTTCTCCTTCTCCTTCTTCTACTTCTTCTGCTTCTCCCTCCAGACTTCACCTTCTCCTTCTCCTTCTTCTGCTTCTTCTGCTTCACCCTCCTGACTTCACCTTCTCCTTCTCCTTCTTGTACTTCTTCTGCTTCACCCCCCTGACTTCACCTTCTACTTCTCCTTCTTCTCCTTCTTCTGCTTCACCCTCCAGACTTTACCTTCTCCTTCTCCTTCTTCTGCTTCTTCTGCTTCACCCTCCAGACTTCACCTTCTTCTTCTCCTTCTTCTGCTACTTCTGATTCACCCTCCAGACTTCACCTTCTCCTTCTCCTTCTTCTGCTTCTTCTGATTCACCCTTCAGACTTCACCTTCTCCTTCTCCTTCTTCTGCTTCTTCTGATTCACCCTCCAGACCTCACCTTCTCCTTCTCCTTCTTCTACTTCTTCTGATTCACCCTCCAGACTTCACCTTCTCCTTCTCCTTCTTCTACTTCTTCTGATTCACCCTCCAGACTTCACCTTCTCCTTCTCCTTCTTCTACTTCTTCTGCTTCTCCCTCCAGACTTCACCTTCTCCTTCTCCTTCTTCTGCTTCTTCTGATTCACCCTCCAGACTTCACCTTCTCCTTCTCCTTATTCTGCTTCTTCTGATTCACCCTCCAGACTTCACCTTCTCCTTCTCCTCTTCTGCTTCTTCTGATTCACCCTCCAGACTTCATCTTCTCCTTCTCCTTCTTCTGCTTCTTCTGATTCACCCTCCAGACTTCACCTTCTCCTTCTCCTTCTTCTGCTTCTTCTGATTCACCCTCCAGACTTCACCTTCTCCTTCTCCTTCTTCTACATCTTCTGATTCACCCTCCAGACTTCACCTTCTCCTTCTCCTTCTTCTGCTTCTTCTGATTCACCCTCCAGACTTCACCTTCTCCTTCTCCTTCTTCTGCTTCTTCTGATTCACACTCCAGACTTCACCTTCTCCTTCTCCTTCTTCTGACTCTTCTGATTCACCCTTCAGATATCACCTTCTCCTTCTCCTTCTTCTGCTTCTTCTGATTCACCCTCCAGACCTCACCTTCTCCTTCTCCTTCTTCTACTTCTTCTGATTCACCCACCGGACTTCATCTTCTCCTTCTCCTTCTTCTACTTCTTCTGATTCACCCTCCAGACTTCATCTTCTCCTTCTCCTTCTTCTGCTTCTTCTGATTCACCCTCCAGACTTCGCCTTCTCCTTCTCCTTCTTCTTCTTCTTCTGATTCACCCTCCAGACCTCACCTTCTCCTTCTCCTTCTTCTACTTCTTCTGATTCCCCTCCTGACTTCACCTTCTCCTTCTCCTTCTTCTACTTCTTCTGCTTCACCCTCCAGGCTTCACCTTCTCCTTCTCCTTCTTCTACTTCTTCTGATTCACCCTCCAGACTTCACCTTCTCCTTCTCCTTCTTCTGCTTCTTCTGATTCACCCTCCAGATTTCACCTTCTCCTTCTCCTTATTCTGCTTCTTCTGATTCACCCTCCAGACTTCACCTTCTCCTTCTCCTTCTTCTGCTTCTTCTGATTCACCCTCCAGCCTTCACCTTCTCCTTCTCCTTCTTCTGCTTCTTCTGATTTACCCTCCAGCCTTCACCTTCTCCTTCTCCTTCTTCTACTTCTTCTGATTCACCCTCCAGACTTCATCTTCTCCTTCTCCTTCTTCTGCTTCTTCTGATTCACCCTCCAGACTTCACCTTCTCCTTCTCCTTCTTCTGCTTCTTCTGATTCACCCTCCAGACTTCACCTTCTCCTTCTCCTTCTTCTGCTTCTTCTGATTCACCCTCCAGGCTTCACCTTCTCCTTCTCCTTCGTCTACTTCTTCTGATTCACCCTCCAGACTGCACCTTCTCCTTCTCCTTCTTCTACTTCTTCTGATTCACCCTCCAGACATCAACTTCTCCATCTCCTTCTTCTGCTTCTTCTGATTCACCCTCCAGACTTCACCTTCTCCTTCTCCTTCTTCTGCTTCTTCTGATTCACCCTCCAGACTTGACCTTCTCCTTCTCCTTCTTCTACTTCTTCTGATTCACCCTCCAGACTTCACCTTCTCCTTCTCCTTCTTCTACTTCTTCTGCTTCTCCCTCCAGACTTCACCTTCTCCTTCTCCTTCTTCTGCTTCTTCTGCTTCACCCTCCTGACTTCACCTTCTCCTTCTCCTTCTTGTACTTCTTCTGCTTCACCCCCCTGACTTCACCTTCTACTTCTCCTTCTTCTCCTTCTTCTGCTTCACCCTCCAGACTTTACCTTCTCCTTCTCCTTCTTCTGCTTCTTCTGCTTCACCCTCCAGACTTCACCTTCTTCTTCTCCTTCTTCTGCTACTTCTGATTCACCCTCCAGACTTCACCTTCTCCTTCTCCTTCTTCTGCTTCTTCTGATTCACCCTTCAGACTTCACCTTCTCCTTCTCCTTCTTCTGCTTCTTCTGATTCACCCTCCAGACCTCACCTTCTCCTTCTCCTTCTTCTACTTCTTCTGATTCACCCTCCAGACTTCATCATCTCCTTCTCCTTCTTCTGCTTCTTCTGATTCACCCTCCAGACTTCACCTTCTCCTTCTCCTTCTTCTGCTTCTTCTGATTCACCCTCCAGACTTCGCCTTCTCCTTCTCCTTCTTCTACTTCTTCTGATTCACCCTCCAGACTTCACCTTCTCCTTCTCCTTCTTCTACTTCTTCTGATTCACCCTCCAGTCTTCACCTTCTCCTTCTCCTTCTTCTGCTTCTTCTGATTCACCCTCCAGACTTCACCTCCTCCTTCTCCTTCTTCTGCTTCTTCTGATTCAACCTCCTGACTTCACCTTCTTCTTCTCCTTCTTCTGCTTCTTCTGATTCACCCTCCAGACTTCACCTTCTCCTTCTCCTTCTTCTACTTCTTCTGATTCACCCTCCAGACTTCACCTTCTCCTTCTACTTCTTCTGCTTCTTCTGATTCACCCTCCAGACTTCACCTTCTCCTTCTCCTTCTTCTGCTTCTTCTGATTCACCCTCCAGACTTCACCTTCTCCTTCTCCTTCTTCGGCTTCTTCTGATTCACCCTCCAGACTTCACCTTCTCCTTCTCCTTCTTCTGCTTCTTCTGATTCACCCTCCAGACTTCACCTTCTCCTTCTCCTTCTTCTACTTCTTCTGATTCACCCTCCAGACTTCAGCTTCTCCTTCTCCTTCTTCTGCTTCTTCTGATTCACCCTCCAGACTTCACCTTCTCCTTCTCCTTCGTCTACTTCTTCTGATTCACCCTCCAGACTACACCTTCTCCTTCTCCTTCTTCTACTTCTTCTGATTCACCCTCCAGACTTCACCTTCTCCTTATCCTTCTTCTGCTTCTTCTGATTCACCCTCCAGACTTCACCTTCTCCTTCTCCTTCTTCTACTTCTTCTGATTCACCCTCCAGACTTCACCTTCTCCTTCTCCTTCTTCTACTTCTTCTGATTCACCCTCCAGACTTCACCTTCTCCTTCTCCTTCTTCTACTTCTTCTGCTTCTCCCTCCAGACTTCACCTTCTCCTTCTCCTTCTTCTGCTTCTTCTGCTTCACCCTCCTGACTTCACCTTCTCCTTCTCCTTCTTCTACTTCTTCTGCTTCACCCCCCTGACTTCACCTTCTCCTTCTCCTTCTTCTACTTCTTCTGATTCACCCTCCAGACTTCACCTTCTCCTTCTCCTTCTTCTACTTCTTCTGATTCACCCTCCAGACTTCACCTTCTCCTTCTCCTTCTTCTACTTCTTCTGCTTCTCCCTCCAGACTTCACCTTCTCCTTCTCCTTCTTCTGCTTCTTCTGATTCACCCTCCAGACTTCACCTTCTCCTTCTCCTTATTCTGCTTCTTCTGATTCACCCTCCAGACTTCACCTTCTCCTTCTCCTCTTCTGCTTCTTCTGATTCACCCTCCAGACTTCATCTTCTCCTTCTCCTTCTTCTGCTTCTTCTGATTCACCCTCCAGACTTCACCTTCTCCTTCTCCTTCTTCTGCTTCTTCTGATTCACCCTCCAGACTTCACCTTCTCCTTCTCCTTCTTCTACATCTTCTGATTCACCCTCCAGACTTCACCTTCTCCTTCTCCTTCTTCTGCTTCTTCTGATTCACCCTCCAGACTTCACCTTCTCCTTCTCCTTCTTCTGCTTCTTCTGATTCACCCTCCAGACTTCACCTTCTCCTTCTCCTTCTTCTGCTTCTTCTGATTCACCCTTCAGACATCACCTTCTCCTTCTCCTTCTTCTGCTTCTTCTGATTCACCCTCCAGACCTCACCTTCTACTTCTCCTTCTTCTACTTCTTCTGATTCACCCTCCAGACTTCATCTTCTCCTTCTCCTTCTTCTACTTCTTCTGATTCACCCTCCAGACTTCATCTTCTCCTTCTCCTTCTTCTGCTTCTTCTGATTCACCCTCCAGACTTCACCTTCTCCTTCTCCTTCTTCTGCTTCTTCTGATTCACCCTCCAGACCTCACCTTCTCCTTCTCCTTCTTCTACTTCTTCTGATTCACCCTCCAGACTTCATCATCTCCTTCTCCTTCTTCTGCTTCTTCTGATTCACCCTCCAGACTTCACCTTCTCCTTCTCCTTCTTCTGCTTCTTCTGATTCACCCTCCAGACTTCGCCTTCTCCTTCTCCTTCTTCTACTTCTTCTGATTCACCCTCCAGACTTCACCTTCTCCTTCTCCTTCTTCTACTTCTTCTGATTCACCCTCCAGTCTTCACCTTCTCCTTCTCCTTCTTCTGCTTCTTCTGATTCACCCTCCAGACTTCACCTCCTCCTTCTCCTTCTTCTGCTTCTTCTGATTCAACCTCCTGACTTCACCTTCTTCTTCTCCTTCTTCTGCTTCTTCTGATTCACCCTCCAGACTTCACTTTCTCCTTCTCCTTCTTCTACTTCTTCTGATTCACCCTCCAGACTTCACCTTCTCCTTCTACTTCTTCTGCTTCTTCTGATTCACCCTCCAGACTTCACCTTCTCCTTCTCCTTCTTCTGCTTCTTCTGATTCACCCTCCAGACTTCACCTTCTCCTTCTCCTTCTTCGGCTTCTTCTGATTCACCCTCCAGACTTCACCTTCTCCTTCTCCTTCTTCTGCTTCTTCTGATTCACCCTCCAGACTTCACCTTCTCCTTCTCCTTCTTCTACTTCTTCTGATTCACCCTCCAGACTTCACCTTCTCCTTCTCCTTCTTCTGCTTCTTCTGATTCACCCTCCAGACTTCACCTTCTCCTTCACCTTCGTCTACTTCTTCTGATTCACCCTCCAGACTACACCTTCTCCTTCTCCTTCTTCTACTTCTTCTGATTCACCCTCCAGACTTCACCTTCTCCTTATCCTTCTTCTGCTTCTTCTGATTCACCCTCCAGACTTCACCTTCTCCTTCTCCTTCTTCTACTTCTTCTGATTCACCCTCCAGACTTCACCTTCTCCTTCTCCTTCTTCTACTTCTTCTGATTCACCCTCCAGACTTCACCTTCTCCTTCTCCTTCTTCTGCTTCTTCTGATTCACCCTCCAGACTTCACCTTCTCCTTCTCCTTCTTCTACTTCTTCTGATTCACCCTCCAGACTTCACCTTCTCCTTCTCCTTCTTCTGCTTCTTCTGATTCACCCTCCAGACTTCACCTTCTCCTTCTCCTTCGTCTACTTCTTCTGATTCACCCTCCAGACTACACCTTCTCCTTCTCCTTCTTCTACTTCTTCTGATTCACCCTCCAGACTTCACCTTCTCCTTATCCTTCTTCTGCTTCTTCTGATTCACCCTCCAGACTTCACCTTCTCCTTCTCCTTCTTCTACTTCTTCTGCTTCACCCTCCAGGCTTCACCTTCTCCTTCTCCTTCTTCTACTTCTTCTGATTCACCCTCCAGACTTCACCTTCTCCTTCTCCTTCTTCTGCTTCTTCTGATTCACCCTCCAGATTTCACCTTCTCCTTCTCCTTATTCTGCTTCTTCTGATTCACCCTCCAGACTTCACCTTCTCCTTCTCCTTCTTCTGCTTCTTCTGATTCACCCTCCAGCCTTCACCTTCTCCTTCTCCTTCTTCTGCTTCTTCTGATTTACCCTCCAGACTTCACCTTCTCCTTCTCCTTCTTCTACTTCTTCTGATTCACCCTCCAGACTTCATCTTCTCCTTCTCCTTCTTCTGCTTCTTCTGATTCACCCTCCAGACTTCACCTTCTCCTTCTCCTTCTTCTGCTTCTTCTGATTCACCCTCCAGACTTCACCTTCTCCTTCTCCTTCTTCTACTTCTTCTGATTCACCCTCCAGACTTCACCTTCTCCTTCTCCTTCTTCTACTTCTTCTGATTCACCCTCCAGACTTCACCTTCTCCCTCTCCCTCTTCTGCTTCTTCTGATTTACCCTCCAGACTTCACCTTCTCCTTCTCCTTCTTCTGCTTCTTCTGATTCACCCTCCAGACTTCAACTTCCCCTTCTCCTTCTTCTGCTTCTTTTGATTCACTCTTCAGACTTCACTTTCTCCTTCTCCTTCTTCGGCTTCTTCTGATTCACCCTCCAGACTTCATCTTCTCCTTCTCCTTCTTCTGCTTCTTCTGATTCACCCTCCAGACTTCACCTTCTCCTTCTCCTTCTTCTACTTCTTCTGATTCACCCTCCAGACTTCACCTTCTCCTTCTCCTTCTTCTGCTTCTTCTGATTCACCCTCCAGGCTTCACCTTCTCCTTCTCCTTCGTCTACTTCTTCTGATTCACCCTCCAGACTGCACCTTCTCCTTCTCCTTCTTCTACTTCTTCTGATTCACCCTCCAGACTTCACCTTCTCCTTCTCCTTCTTCTGCTTCTTCTGATTCACCCTCCAGACTTCACCTTCTCCATCTCCTTCTTCTGCTTCTTCTGATTCACCCTCCAGACTTGACCTTCTCCTTCTCCTTCTTCTACTTCTTCTGATTCACCCTCCAGACTTCACCTTCTCCTTCTCCTTCTTCTACTTCTTCTGCTTCTCCCTCCAGACTTCACCTTCTCCTTCTCCTTCTTCTGCTTCTTCTGCTTCACCCTCCTGACTTCACCTTCTCCTTCTCCTTCTTCTACTTCTTCTGCTTCACCCCCCTGACTTCACCTTCTCCTTCTCCTTCTACTACTTCTTCTGCTTCACCCTCCAGACTTTACCTTCTCCTTCTCCTTCTTCTGCTTCTTCTGCTTCACCCTCCAGACTTCACCTTCTTCTTCTCCTTCTTCTGCTACTTCTGATTCACCCTCCAGACTTCACCTTCTCCTTCTCCTTCTTCTGCTTCTTCTGATTCACCCTTCAGACTTCACCTTCTCCTTCTCCTTCTTCTGCTTCTTCTGATTCACCCTCCAGACCTCACCTTCTCCTTCTCCTTCTTCTACTTCTTCTGATTCACCCTCCAGACTTCATCATCTCCTTCTCCTTCTTCTGCTTCTTCTGCTTCACCCTCCAGACTTCACCTTCTCCTTCTCCTTCTTCTGCTTCTTCTGATTCACCCTCCAGACATCGCCTTCTCCTTCTCCTTCTTCTACTTCTTCTGATTCACCCTCCAGACTTCACCTTCTCCTTCTCCTTCTTCTACTTCTTCTGATTCACCCTCCAGTCTTCACCTTCTCCTTCTCCTTCTTCTGCTTCTTCTGATTCACCCTCCAGACTTCACCTCCTCCTTCTCCTTCTTCTGCTTCTTCTGATTCAACCTCCTGACTTCACCTTCTTCTTCTCCTTCTTCTGCTTCTTCTGATTCACCCTCCAGACTTCACCTTCTCCTTCTCCTTCTTCTACTTCTTCTGATTCACCCTCAAGACTTCACCTTCTCCTTCTACTTCTTCTGCTTCTTCTGATTCACCCTCCAGACTTCACCTTCTCCTTCTCCTTCTTCTGCTTCTTCTGATTCACCCTCCAGACTTCACCTTCTCCTTCTCCTTCTTCGGCTTCTTCTGATTCACCCTCCAGACTTCACCTTCTCCTTCTCCTTCTTCTGCTTCTTCTGATTCACCCTCCAGACTTCACCTTCTCCTTCTCCTTCTTCTACTTCTTCTGATTCACCCTCCAGACTTCACCTTCTCCTTCTCCTTCTTCTACTTCTTCTGATTCACACTCCAGACTTCACCTTCTCCTTCTACTTCTTCTGCTTCTTCTGATTCACCCTCCAGACTTCACCTTCTCCTTCTCCTTCTTCTGCTTCTTCTGATTCACCCTCCAGACTTCACCTTCTCCTTCTCCTTCTTCGGCTTCTTCTGATTCACCCTCCAGACTTCACCTTCTCCTTCTCCTTCTTCTGCTTCTTCTGATTCACCCTCCAGACTTCACCTTCTCCTTCTCCTTCTTCTACTTCTTCTGATTCACCCTCCAGACTTCACCTTCTCCTTCTCCTTCTTCTGCTTCTTCTGATTCACCCTCCAGACTTCACCTTCTCCTTCTCCTTCGTCTACTTCATCTGATTCACCCTCCAGACTACACCTTCTCCTTCTCCTTCTTCTACTTCTTCTGATTCACCCTCCAGACTTCACCTTCTCCTTATCCTTCTTCTGCTTCTTCTGATTCACCCTCCAGACTTCACCTTCTCCTTCTCCTTCTTCTACTTCTTCTGATTCACCCTCCAGACTTCACCTTCTCCTTCTCCTTCTTCTACTTCTTCTGATTCACCCTCCAGACTTCACCTTCTCCTTCTCCTTCTTCTACTTCTTCTGCTTCTCCCTCCAGACTTCACCTTCTCCTTCTCCTTCTTCTGCTTCTTCTGCTTCACCCTCCTGACTTCACCTTCTCCTTCTCCTTCTTCTACTTCTTCTGCTTCACCCCCCTGACTTCACCTTCTCCTTCTCCTTCTTCTACTTCTTCTGATTCACCCTCCAGACTTCACCTTCTCCTTCTCCTTCTTCTACTTCTTCTGATTCACCCTCCAGACTTCACCTTCTCCTTCTCCTTCTTCTACTTCTTCTGCTTCTCCCTCCAGACTTCACCTTCTCCTTCTCCTTCTTCTGCTTCTTCTGATTCACCCTCCAGACTTCACCTTCTCCTTCTCCTTATTCTGCTTCTTCTGATTCACCCTCCAGACTTCACCTTCTCCTTCTCCTCTTCTGCTTCTTCTGATTCACCCTCCAGACTTCATCTTCTCCTTCTCCTTCTTCTGCTTCTTCTGATTCACCCTCCAGACTTCATCTTCTCCTTCTCCTTCTTCTGCTTCTTCTGATTCACCCTCCAGACTTCACCTTCTCCTTCTCCTTCTTCTGCTTCTTCTGATTCACCCTCCAGACCTCACCTTCTCCTTCTCCTTCTTCTACTTCTTCTGATTCACCCTCCAGACTTCATCATCTCCTTCTCCTTCTTCTGCTTCTTCTGATTCACCCTCCAGACTTCACCTTCTCCTTCTCCTTCTTCTGCTTCTTCTGATTCACCCTCCAGACTTCGCCTTCTCCTTCTCCTTCTTCTACTTCTTCTGATTCACCCTCCAGACATCACCTTCTCCTTCTCCTTCTTCTACTTCTTCAGATTCACCCTCCAGTCTTCACCTTCTCCTTCTCCTTCTTCTGCTTCTTCTGATTCACCCTCCAGACTTCACCTCCTCCTTCTCCTTCTTCTGCTTCTTCTGATTCAACCTCCTGACTTCACCTTCTTCTTCTCCTTCTTCTGCTTCTTCTGATTCACCCTCCAGACTTCACCTTCTCCTTCTCCTTCTTCTACTTCTTCTGATTCACCCTCCAGACTTCACCTTCTCCTTCTACTTCTTCTGCTTCTTCTGATTCACCCTCCAGACTTCACCTTCTCCTTCTCCTTCTTCTGCTTCTTCTGATTCACCCTCCAGACTTCACCTTCTCCTTCTCCTTCTTCGGCTTCTTCTGATTCACCCTCCAGACTTCACCTTCTCCTTCTCCTTCTTCTGCTTCTTCTGATTCACCCTCCAGACTTCACCTTCTCCTTCTCCTTCTTCTACTTCTTCTGATTCACCCTCCAGACTTCACCTTCTCCTTCTCCTTCTTCTGCTTCTTCTGATTCACCCTCCAGACTTCACCTTCTCCTTCTCCTTCTTCTACTTCTTCTGATTCACCCTCCAGACTTCACCTTCTCCTTCTCCTTCTTCTACTTCTTCTGATTCACCCTCCAGACTTCACCTTCTCCTTCTCCTTCTTCTACTTCTTCTGCTTCTCCCTCCAGACTTCACCTTCTCCTTCTCCTTCTTCTGCTTCTTCTGCTTCACCCTCCAGACTTCACCTTCTCCTTCTCCTTCTTCTACTTCTTCTGATTCACCCTCCAGACTTCACCTTCTCCTTCTCCTTCTTCTACTTCTTCTGATTCACCCTCCAGACTTCACCTTCTCCTTCTCCCTCTTCTGCTTCTTCTGATTTACCCTCCAGACTTCACCTTCTCCTTCTCCTTCTTCTGCTTCTTCTGATTCACCCTCCAGACTTCAACTTCCCCTTCTCCTTCTTCTGCTTCTTTTGATTCACTCTTCAGACTTCACTTTCTCCTTCTCCTTCTTCGGCTTCTTCTGATTCACCCTCCAGACTTCATATTCTCCTTCTCCTTCTTCTGCTTCTTCTGATTCACCCTCCAGACTTCACCTTCTCCTTCTCCTTCTTCTACTTCTTCTGATTCACCCTCCAGACTTCACCTTCTCCTTCTCCTTCTTCTGCTTCTTCTGATTCACCCTCCAGGCTTCACCTTCTCCTTCTCCTTCGTCTACTTCTTCTGATTCACCCTCCAGACTGCACCTTCTCCTTCTCCTTCTTCTACTTCTTCTGATTCACCCTCCAGACTTCACCTTCTCCTTCTCCTTCTTCTGCTTCTTCTGATTCACCCTCCAGACTTCACCTTCTCCATCTCCTTCTTCTGCTTCTTCTGATTCACCCTCCAGACTTGACCTTCTCCTTCTCCTTCTTCTACTTCTTCTGATTCACCCTCCAGACTTCACCTTCTCCTTCTCCTTCTTCTACTTCTTCTGCTTCTCCCTCCAGACTTCACCTTCTCCTTCTCCTTCTTCTGCTTCTTCTGCTTCACCCTCCTGACTTCACCTTCTCCTTCTCCTTCTTCTACTTCTTCTGCTTCACCCCCCTGACTTCACCTTCTCCTTCTCCTTCTTCTACTTCTTCTGCTTCACCCTCCAGACTTTACCTTCTCCTTCTCCTTCTTCTGCTTCTTCTGCTTCACCCTCCAGACTTCACCTTCTTCTTCTCCTTCTTCTGCTACTTCTGATTCACCCTCCAGACTTCACCTTCTCCTTCTCCTTCTTCTGCTTCTTCTGATTCACCCTTCAGACTTCACCTTCTCCTTCTCCTTCTTCTGCTTCTTCTGATTCACCCTCCAGACCTCACCTTCTCCTTCTCCTTCTTCTACTTCTTCTGATTCACCCTCCAGACTTCATCATCTCCTTCTCCTTCTTCTGCTTCTTCTGATTCACCCTCCAGACTTCACCTTCTCCTTCTCCTTCTTCTGCTTCTTCTGATTCACCCTCCAGACTTCGCCTTCTCCTTCTCCTTCTTCTACTTCTTCTGATTCACCCTCCAGACTTCACCTTCTCCTTCTCCTTCTTCTACTTCTTCTGATTCACCCTCCAGTCTTCACCTTCTCCTTCTCCTTCTTCTGCTTCTTCTGATTCACCCTGCAGACTTCACCTCCTCCTTCTCCTTCTTCTGCTTCTTCTGATTCAACCTCCTGACTTCACCTTCTTCTTCTCCTTCTTCTGCTTCTTCTGATTCACCCTCCAGACTTCACCTTCTCCTTCTCCTTCTTCTACTTCTTCTGATTCACCCTCCAGACTTCACCTTCTCCTTCTACTTCTTCTGCTTCTTCTGATTCACCCTCCAGACTTCACCTTCTCCTTCTCCTTCTTCTGCTTCTTCTGATTCACCCTCCAGACTTCACCTTCTCCTTCTCCTTCTTCGGCTTCTTCTGATTCACCCTCCAGACTTCACCTTCTCCTTCTCCTTCTTCTGCTTCTTCTGATTCACCCTCCAGACTTCACCTTCTCCTTCTCCTTCTTCTACTTCTTCTGATTCACCCTCCAGACTTCACCTTCTCCTTCTCCTTCTTCTACTTCTTCTGATTCACCCTCCAGACTTCACCTTCTCCATCTACTTCTTCTGCTTCTTCTGATTCACCCTCCAGACTTCACCTTCTCCTTCTCCTTCTTCTGCTTCTTCTGATTCACCCTCCAGACTTCAACTTCCCCTTCTCCTTCTTCTTCTTCTTTTGATTCACTCTTCAGACTTCACTTTCTCCTTCTCCTTCTTCGGCTTCTTCTGATTCACCCTCCAGACTTCATATTCTCCTTCTCCTTCTTCTGCTTCTTCTGATTCACCCTCCAGACTTCACCTTCTCCTTCTCCTTCTTCTACTTCTTCTGATTCACCCTCCAGACTTCACCTTCTCCTTCTCCTTCTTCTGCTTCTTCTGATTCACCCTCCAGGCTTCACCTTCTCCTTCTCCTTCGTCTACTTCTTCTGATTCACCCTCCAGACTGCACCTTCTCCTTCTCCTTCTTCTACTTCTTCTGATTCACCCTCCAGACTTCACCTTCTCCTTCTCCTTCTTCTGCTTCTTCTGATTCACCCTCCAGACTTCACCTTCTCCATCTCCTTCTTCTGCTTCTTCTGATTCACCCTCCAGACTTGACCTTCTCCTTCTCCTTCTTCTACTTCTTCTGATTCACCCTCCAGACTTCACCTTCTCCTTCTCCTTCTTCTACTTCTTCTGCTTCTCCCTCCAGACTTCACCTTCTCCTTCTCCTTCTTCTGCTTCTTCTGCTTCACCCTCCTGACTTCACCTTCTCCTTCTCCTTCTTCTACTTCTTCTGCTTCACCCCCCTGACTTCACCTTCTCCTTCTCCTTCTTCTACTTCTTCTGCTTCACCCTCCAGACTTTACCTTCTCCTTCTCCTTCTTCTGCTTCTTCTGCTTCACCCTCCAGACTTCACCTTCTTCTTCTCCTTCTTCTGCTACTTCTGATTCACCCTCCAGACTTCACCTTCTCCTTCTCCTTCTTCTGCTTCTTCTGATTCACCCTTCAGACTTCACCTTCTCCTTCTCCTTCTTCTGCTTCTTCTGATTCACCCTCCAGACCTCACCTTCTCCTTCTCCTTCTTCTACTTCTTCTGATTCACCCTCCAGACTTCATCATCTCCTTCTCCTTCTTCTGCTTCTTCTGATTCACCCTCCAGACTTCACCTTCTCCTTCTCCTTCTTCTGCTTCTTCTGATTCACCCTCCAGACTTCGCCTTCTCCTTCTCCTTCTTCTACTTCTTCTGATTCACCCTCCAGACTTCACCTTCTCCTTCTCCTTCTTCTACTTCTTCTGATTCACCCTCCAGTCTTCACCTTCTCCTTCTCCTTCTTCTGCTTCTTCTGATTCACCCTGCAGACTTCACCTCCTCCTTCTCCTTCTTCTGCTTCTTCTGATTCAACCTCCTGACTTCACCTTCTTCTTCTCCTTCTTCTGCTTCTTCTGATTCACCCTCCAGACTTCACCTTCTCCTTCTCCTTCTTCTACTTCTTCTGATTCACCCTCCAGACTTCACCTTCTCCTTCTACTTCTTCTGCTTCTTCTGATTCACCCTCCAGACTTCACCTTCTCCTTCTCCTTCTTCTGCTTCTTCTGATTCACCCTCCAGACTTCACCTTCTCCTTCTCCTTCTTCGGCTTCTTCTGATTCACCCTCCAGACTTCACCTTCTCCTTCTCCTTCTTCTGCTTCTTCTGATTCACCCTCCAGACTTCACCTTCTCCTTCTCCTTCTTCTACTTCTTCTGATTCACCCTCCAGACTTCACCTTCTCCATCTACTTCTTCTGCTTCTTCTGATTCACCCTCCAGACTTCACCTTCTCCTTCTCCTTCTTCTGCTTCTTCTGATTCACCCTCCAGACTTCACCTTCTCCTTCTCCTTCTTCGGCTTCTTCTGATTCACCCTCCAGACTTCACCTTCTCCTTCTCCTTCTTCTGCTTCTTCTGATTCACCCTCCAGACTTCACCTTCTCCTTCTCCTTCTTCTACTTCTTCTGATTCACCCTCCAGACTTCACCTTCTCCTTCTCCTTCTTCTGCTTCTTCTGATTCACCCTCCAGACTTCACCTTCTCCTTCTCCTTCGTCTACTTCATCTGATTCACCCTCCAGACTACACCTTCTCCTTCTCCTTCTTCTACTTCTTCTGATTCACCCTCCAGACTTCACCTTCTCCTTATCCTTCTTCTGCTTCTTCTGATTCACCCTCCAGACTTCACCTTCTCCTTCTCCTTCTTCTACTTCTTCTGATTCACCCTCCAGACTTCACCTTCTCCTTCTCCTTCTTCTACTTCTTCTGATTCACCCTCCAGACTTCACCTTCTCCTTCTCCTTCTTCTACTTCTTCTGCTTCTCCCTCCAGACTTCACCTTCTCCTTCTCCTTCTTCTGCTTCTTCTGCTTCACCCTCCTGACTTCACCTTCTCCTTCTCCTTCTTCTACTTCTTCTGCTTCACCCCCCTGACTTCACCTTCTCCTTCTCCTTCTTCTACTTCTTCTGATTCACCCTCCAGACTTCACCTTCTCCTTCTCCTTCTTCTACTTCTTCTGATTCACCCTCCAGACTTCACCTTCTCCTTCTCCTTCTTCTACTTCTTCTGCTTCTCCCTCCAGACTTCACCTTCTCCTTCTCCTTCTTCTGCTTCTTCTGATTCACCCTCCAGACTTCACCTTCTCCTTCTCCTTATTCTGCTTCTTCTGATTCACCCTCCAGACTTCACCTTCTCCTTCTCCTCTTCTGCTTCTTCTGATTCACCCTCCAGACTTCATCTTCTCCTTCTCCTTCTTCTGCTTCTTCTGATTCACCCTCCAGACTTCATCTTCTCCTTCTCCTTCTTCTGCTTCTTCTGATTCACCCTCCAGACTTCACCTTCTCCTTCTCCTTCTTCTGCTTCTTCTGATTCACCCTCCAGACCTCACCTTCTCCTTCTCCTTCTTCTACTTCTTCTGATTCACCCTCCAGACTTCATCATCTCCTTCTCCTTCTTCTGCTTCTTCTGATTCACCCTCCAGACTTCACCTTCTCCTTCTCCTTCTTCTGCTTCTTCTGATTCACCCTCCAGACTTCGCCTTCTTCTTCTCCTTCTTCTACTTCTTCTGATTCACCCTCCAGACATCACCTTCTCCTTCTCCTTCTTCTACTTCTTCTGATTCACCCTCCAGTCTTCACCTTCTCCTTCTCCTTCTTCTGCTTCTTCTGATTCACCCTCCAGACTTCACCTCCTCCTTCTCCTTCTTCTGCTTCTTCTGATTCAACCTCCTGACTTTTCTTCTTCTTCTCCTTCTTCTGCTTCTTCTGATTCACCCTCCAGACTTCACCTTCTCCTTCTCCTTCTTCTACTTCTCCTGATTCACCCTCCAGACTTCACCTTCTCCTTCTACTTCTTCTGCTTCTTCTGATTCACCCTCCAGACTTCACCTTCTCCTTCTCCTTCTTCTGCTTCTTCTGATTCACCCTCCAGACTTCACCTTCTCCTTCTCCTTCTTCGGCTTCTTCTGATTCACCCTCCAGACTTCACCTTCTCCTTCTCCTTCTTCTGCTTCTTCTGATTCACCCTCCAGACTTCACCTTCTCCTTCTCCTTCTTCTACTTCTTCTGATTCACCCTCCAGACTTCACCTTCTCCTTCTCCTTCTTCTGCTTCTTCTGATTCACCCTCCAGACTTCACCTTCTCCTTCTCCTTCTTCTACTTCTTCTGATTCACCCTCCAGACTTCACCTTCTCCTTCTCCTTCTTCTACTTCTTCTGATTCACCCTTAGGACTTCACCTTCTCCTTCTCCTTCTTCTACTTCTTCTGCTTCTCCCTCCAGACTTCACCTTCTCCTTCTCCTTCTTCTGCTTCTTCTGCTTCACCCTCCTGACTTCACCTTCTCCTTCTCCTTCTTCTGCTTCTTCTGCTTCACCCCCCTGACTTCACCTTCTCCTTCTCCTTCTTCTACTTCTTCTGATTCACCCTCCAGACTTCACCTTCTCCTTCTCCTTCTTCTACTTCTTCTGATTCACCCTCCAGACTTCACCTTCTCCTTCTTCTACTTCTTCTGCTTCTCCCTCCAGACTTCACCTTCTCCTTCTCCTTCTTCTGCTTCTTCTGATTCACCCTCCAGACTTCACCTTCTCCTTCTCCTTATTCTGCTTCTTCTGATTCACCCTCCAGACTTCACCTTCTCCTTCTCCTCTTCTGCTTCTTCTGATTCACCCTCCAGACTTCACCTTCTCCTTCTCCTTCTTCTACTTCTTCTGCTTCTCCCTCCAGACTTCACCTTCTCCTTCTCCTTCTTCTGCTTCTTCTGATTCACCCTCCAGACTTCACCTTCTCCTTCTCCTTCTTCTGCTTCTTCTGATTCACCCTCCAGACTTCACCTTCTCCTTCTCCTTCTTCTACATCTTCTGATTCACCCTCCAGACTTCACCTTCTCCTTCTCCTTCTTCTGCTTCTTCTGATTCACCCTCCAGACTTCACCTTCTCCTTCTCCTTCTTCTGCTTCTTCTGATTCACCCTCCAGACTTCACCTTCTCCTTCTCCTTCTTCTGCTTCTTCTGATTCACCCTTCAGACATCACCTTCTCCTTCTCCTTCTTCTGCTTCTTCTGATTCACCCTCCAGACCTCACCTTCTCCTTCTCCTTCTTCTACTTCTTCTGATTCACCCTCCAGACTTCATCTTCTCCTTCTCCTTCTTCTACTTCTTCTGATTCACCCTCCAGACTTCATCTTCTCATTCTCCTTCTTCTGCTTCTTCTGATTCACCCTCCAGACTTCACCTTCTCCTTCTCCTTCTTCTGCTTCTTCTGATTCACCCTCCAGACCTCACCTTCTCCTTCTCCTTCTTCTACATCTTCTGATTCACCCTCCAGACTTCATCATCTCCTTCTCCTTCTTCTGCTTCTTCTGATTCACCCTCCAGACTTCACCTTCTCCTTCTCCTTCTTCTGCTTCTTCTGATTCACCCTCCAGACTTCGCCTTCTACTTCTCCTTCTTCTACTTCTTCTGATTCACCCTCCAGACATCACCTTCTCCTTCTCCTTCTTCTACTTCTTCTGATTCACCCTCCAGTCTTCACCTTCTCCTTCTCCTTCTTCTGCTTCTTCTGATTCACCCTCCAGACTTCACCTCCTCCTTCTCCTTCTTCTGCTTCTTCTGATTCAACCTCCTGACTTCACCTTCTTCTTCTCCTTCTTCTGCTTCTTCTGATTCACCCTCCAGACTTCACCTTCTCCTTCTCCTTCTTCTACTTCTTCTGATTCACCCTCCAGACTTCACCTTCTCCTTCTACTTCTTCTGCTTCTTCTGATTCACCCTCCAGACTTCACCTTCTCCTTCTCCTTCTTCTGCTTCTTCTGATTCACCCTCCAGACTTCACCTTCTCCTTCTCCTTCTTCGGCTTCTTCTGATTCACCCTCCAGACTTCACCTTCTCCTTCTCCTTCTTCTGCTTCTTCTGATTCACCCTCCAGACTTCACCTTCTCCTTCTCCTTCTTCTACTTCTTCTGATTCACCCTCCAGACTTCACCTTCTCCTTCTCCTTCTTCTGCTTCTTCTGATTCACCCTCCAGACTTCACCTTCTCCTTCTCCTTCGTCTACTTCTTCTGATTCACCCTCCAGACTACACCTTCTCCTTCTCCTTCTTCTACTTCTTCTGATTCACCCTCCAGACTTCACCTTCTCCTTATCCTTCTTCTGCTTCTTCTGATTCACCCTCCAGACTTCACCTTCTCCTTCTCCTTCTTCTACTTCTTCTGATTCACCCTCCAGACTTCACCTTCTCCTTCTCCTTCTTCTACTTCTTCTGATTCACCCTCCAGACTTCACCTTCTCCTTCTCCTTCTTCTACTTCTTCTGCTTCTCCCTCCAGACTTCACCTTCTCCTTCTCCTTCTTCTGCTTCTTCTGCTTCACCCTCCTGACTTCACCTTCTCCTTCTCCTTCTTCTACTTCTTCTGCTTCACCCCCCTGACTTCACCTTCTCCTTCTCCTTCTTCTACTTCTTCTGATTCACCCTCCAGACTTCACCTTCTCCTTCTCCTTCTTCTACTTCTTCTGATTCACCCTCCAGACTTCACCTTCTCCTTCTCCTTCTTCTACTTCTTCTGCTTCTCCCTCCAGACTTCACCTTCTCCTTCTCCTTCTTCTGCTTCTTCTGATTCACCCTCCAGACTTCACCTTCTCCTTCTCCTTATTCTGCTTCTTCTGATTCACCCTCCAGACTTCACCTTCTCCTTCTCCTCTTCTGCTTCTTCTGATTCACCCTCCAGACTTCATCTTCTCCTTCTCCTTCTTCTGCTTCTTCTGATTCACCCTCCAGACTTCACCTTCTCCTTCTCCTTCTTCTGCTTCTTCTGATTCACCCTCCAGACTTCACCTTCTCCTTCTCCTTCTTCTACATCTTCTGATTCACCCTCCAGACTTCACCTTCTCCTTCTCCTTCTTCTGCTTCTTCTGATTCACCCTCCAGACTTCACCTTCTCCTTCTCCTTCTTCTGCTTCTTCTGATTCACCCTCCAGACTTCACCTTCTCCTTCTCCTTCTTCTGCTTCTTCTGATTCACCCTTCAGACATCACCTTCTCCTTCTCCTTCTTCTGCTTCTTCTGATTCACCCTCCAGACCTCACCTTCTCCTTCTCCTTCTTCTACTTCTTCTGATTCACCCTCCAGACTTCATCTTCTCCTTCTCCTTCTTCTACTTCTTCTGATTCACCCTCCAGACTTCACCTTCTCCTTCTCCTTCTTCTGCTTCTTCTGATTCACCCTCCAGACTTCGCCTTCTCCTTCTCCTTCTTCTACTTCTTCTGATTCACCCTCCAGACTTCACCTTCTCCTTCTCCTTCTTCTACTTCTTCTGATTCACCCTCCAGTCTTCACCTTCTCCTTCTCCTTCTTCTGCTTCTTCAGGTTCACCCTGCAGACTTCATCTTCTCCTTCTCCTTCTTCTGCTTCTTCTGATTCACCCTCCTGACCTCAACTTCTCCTTCTCCTTCTTCTGCTTCTTCTGATTCACCCTCCAGACTTCACCTTCTCCTTCTCCTTCGTCTGCTTCTTCTGATTCACCCTCCAGACTTCACCTTCTCCTTCTCCTTCTTCTACTTCTTCCGATTCACCCTCCAGACTTCACCTTCTCCTTCTCCTTCTTCTGCTTCTTCTGATTCACCCTCCAGACTTCACCTTCTCCTTCTCCTTCTTCTACTTCTTCTGCTTCTCCCTCCAGACTTCACCTTCTCCTTCTCCTTCTTCTGCTTCTTCTGATTCACCCTCCAGACTTCACCTTCTCCTTCTCCTTCTTCTGCTTCTTCTGATTCACCCTCCAGACTTCACCTTCTCCTTCTCCTTCTTCTACATCTTCTGATTCACCCTCCAGACTTCACCTTCTCCTTCTCCTTCTTCTGCTTCTTCTGATTCACCCTCCAGACTTCACCTTCTCCTTCTCCTTCTTCTGCTTCTTCTGATTCACCCTCCAGACTTCACCTTCTCCTTCTCCTTCTTCTGCTTCTTCTGATTCACCCTTCAGACATCACCTTCTCCTTCTCCTTCTTCTGCTTCTTCTGATTCACCCTCCAGACCTCACCTTCTCCTTCTCCTTCTTCTACTTCTTCTGATTCACCCTCCAGACTTCATCTTCTCCTTCTCCTTCTTCTACTTCTTCTGATTCACCCTCCAGACTTCATCTTCTCATTCTCCTTCTTCTGCTTCTTCTGATTCACCCTCCAGACTTCACCTTCTCCTTCTCCTTCTTCTGCTTCTTCTGATTCACCCTCCAGACCTCACCTTCTCCTTCTCCTTCTTCTACATCTTCTGATTCACCCTCCAGACTTCATCATCTCCTTCTCCTTCTTCTGCTTCTTCTGATTCACCCTCCAGACTTCACCTTCTCCTTCTCCTTCTTCTGCTTCTTCTGATTCACCCTCCAGACTTCGCCTTCTACTTCTCCTTCTTCTACTTCTTCTGATTCACCCTCCAGACATCACCTTCTCCTTCTCCTTCTTCTACTTCTTCTGATTCACCCTCCAGTCTTCACCTTCTCCTTCTCCTTCTTCTGCTTCTTCTGATTCACCCTCCAGACTTCACCTCCTCCTTCTCCTTCTTCTGCTTCTTCTGATTCAACCTCCTGACTTCACCTTCTTCTTCTCCTTCTTCTGCTTCTTCTGATTCACCCTCCAGACTTCACCTTCTCCTTCTCCTTCTTCTACTTCTTCTGATTCACCCTCCAGACTTCACCTTCTCCTTCTACTTCTTCTGCTTCTTCTGATTCACCCTCCAGACTTCACCTTCTCCTTCTCCTTCTTCTGCTTCTTCTGATTCACCCTCCAGACTTCACCTTCTCCTTCTCCTTCTTCGGCTTCTTCTGATTCACCCTCCAGACTTCACCTTCTCCTTCTCCTTCTTCTGCTTCTTCTGATTCACCCTCCAGACTTCACCTTCTCCTTCTCCTTCTTCTACTTCTTCTGATTCACCCTCCAGACTTCACCTTCTCCTTCTCCTTCTTCTGCTTCTTCTGATTCACCCTCCAGACTTCACCTTCCCCTTCTCCTTCGTCTACTTCTTCTGATTCACCCTCCAGACTACACCTTCTCCTTCTCCTTCTTCTACTTCTTCTGATTCACCCTCCAGACTTCACCTTCTCCTTATCCTTCTTCTGCTTCTTCTGATTCACCCTCCAGACTTCACCTTCTCCTTCTCCTTCTTCTACTTCTTCTGATTCACCCTCCAGACTTCACCTTCTCCTTCTCCTTCTTCTACTTCTTCTGATTCACCCTCCAGACTTCACCTTCTCCTTCTCCTTCTTCTACTTCTTCTGCTTCTCCCTCCAGACTTCACCTTCTCCTTCTCCTTCTTCTGCTTCTTCTGCTTCACCCTCCTGACTTCACCTTCTCCTTCTCTTTCTTCTACTTCTTCTGCTTCACCCCCCTGACTTCACCTTCTCCTTCTCCTTCTTCTACTTCTTCTGATTCACCCTCCAGACTTCACCTTCTCCTTCTCCTTCTTCTACTTCTTCTGATTCACCCTCCAGACTTCACCTTCTCCTTCTCCTTCTTCTACTTCTTCTGCTTCTCCCTCCAGACTTCACCTTCTCCTTCTCCTTCTTCTGCTTCTTCTGATTCACCCTCCAGACTTCACCTTCTCCTTCTCCTTATTCTGCTTCTTCTGATTCACCCTCCAGACTTCACCTTCTCCTTCTCCTCTTCTGCTTCTTCTGATTCACCCTCCAGACTTCATCTTCTCCTTCTCCTTCTTCTGCTTCTTCTGATTCACCCTCCAGACTTCACCTTCTCCTTCTCCTTCTTCTGCTTCTTCTGATTCACCCTCCAGACTTCACCTTCTCCTTCTCCTTCTTCTACATCTTCTGATTCACCCTCCAGACTTCACCTTCTCCTTCTCCTTCTTCTGCTTCTTCTGATTCACCCTCCAGACTTCACCTTCTCCTTCTCCTTCTTCTGCTTCTTCTGATTCACCCTCCAGACTTCACCTTCTCCTTCTCCTTCTTCTGCTTCTTCTGATTCACCCTTCAGACATCACCTTCTCCTTCTCCTTCTTCTGCTTCTTCTGATTCACCCTCCAGACCTCAACTTCTCCTTCTCCTTCTTCTACTTCTTCTGATTCACCCTCCAGACTTCATCTTCTCCTTCTCCTTCTTCTACTTCTTCTGATTCACCCTCCAGACTTCACCTTCTCCTTCTCCTTCTTCTGCATCTTCTGATTCACCCTCCAGACTTCGCCTTCTCCTTCTCCTTCTTCTACTTCTTCTGATTCACCCTCCAGACTTCACCTTCTCCTTCTCCTTCTTCTACTTCTTCTGATTCACCCTCCAGTCTTCACCTTCTCCTTCTCCTTCTTCTGCTTCTTCAGGTTCACCCTGCAGACTTCATCTTCTCCTTCTCCTTCTTCTGCTTCTTCTGATTCACCCTCCTGACCTCAACTTCTCCTTCTCCTTCTTCTGCTTCTTCTGATTCACCCTCCAGACTTCACCTTCTCCTTCTCCTTCTTCTACTTCTCCTGATTCACCCTCCAGACTTCACCTTCTCCTTCTACTTCTTCTGCTTCTTCTGATTCACCCTCCAGACTTCACCTTCTCCTTCTCCTTCTTGTACTTCTTCTGATTCACCCTCCAGACCTCACCTTCTCCTTCTCCTTCTTCTGCTTCTTCTGATTCACCCTCCAGACTTCACCTTCTCCTTCTCCTTCGTCTGCTTCTTCTGATTCACCCTCCAGACTTCACCTTCTCCTTCTCCTTCTTCTACTTCTTCCGATTCACCCTCCAGACTTCACCTTCTCCTTCTCCTTCTTCTGCTTCTTCTGATTCACCCTCCAGACTTCACCTTCTCCTTCTCCTTCTTCTACTTCCTCTGATTCACCTTCAGACTTCACCTTCTCCTTCTCCTTTTTCTACTTCTTCTGATTCACCCTCCAGACTTCACCTTCTCCTTCTCCTTCTTCTACTTCTTCTGCTTCTCCCTCCAGACTTCACCTTCTCCTTCTCCTTCTTCTGCTTCTTCTGATTCAACCTCCAGACTTCACCTTCTCCTTCTCCTTCTTCTACTTCTTCTCATTCACCCTCCAGACTTCACCTTCTCCTTCTCCTACTTCTTCTGATTCACCCTCCAGACTTCACCTTCTCCTTCTCCTTCTTCTACTTCTTCTGATTCACCCTCCTGACTTCAGCTTCCCCTTCTCCTTCTTCTGCTTCTTCTGCTTCACCCTCCAGACTTCACCTTCTCCTTCTCCTTCTTCTGCTTCTTGTGCTTCACCCTCCAGACTTCAGCTTCTCCTTCTCCTTCTTCTGCTTCTTCTGCTTCACCCTCCTGACTTCACCTTATCCTTCTCCTTCTTCTACTTCTTCTGATTCTCCCTCCAGACTTCACCTTCTCCTTCTCCTTCGTCTGCTTCTTCTGCTTCACCCTCCAGACTTCACCTTCTCCTTCTCCTTCTTCTGCTTCTTCTGCTTCGCCCTCCAGACTTCACCTTCTCCTTCTCCTTCTTCTGCTTCTTCTGCTTCACCCTCCAGACTTCACCTTCTCCTTCTCCTTCTTCTGCTTCTTCTGCTTCACCCTCCTGACTTCACCTTCTCCTTCTCCTTCTTCTACCTCTTCTGATTCACCCTCCAGACATCTCCTTCTCCTTCTCCTTCTTCTGCTTCTTCTGCTTCACCCTCCAGACTTCACCTTCTCCTTCTCCTTCTTCTGCTTCTTCTGCTGCGCCCTCCAGACTTCACCTTCTCCTTCTCCTTCTTCTGCTTCTTCTGCTTCACCCTCCTGACTTCACCTTCTCCTTCTCCTTCTTCTACTTCTTCTGCTTCACCCCCCTGACTTCACCATCTCCTTCTCCTTCTTCTGCTTCTTCTGATTCACCCTCCAGACTTCACCTTCTCCTTCTCCTTCTTCTACTTCTTCTGATTCACCCTCCAGACTTCATCTTCTCCTTCTCCTTCTTCTGCTTCTTCTGATTCACCCTCCAGACTTCACCTTCTCCTTCTCCTTCTTCTGCTTCTTCTGATTCACCCTCCAGACTTCACCTTCTCCTTCTCCTTCTTCTACTTCTTCTGATGCACCCTCCAGACTTCACCTTCTCCTTCTCTTTCTCCTGCTTCTTCTGATTCACCCTCCAGACTTCACCTTCTCCTTCTCCTTCTTCTGCTTCTTCTGCTTCACCCTCCAGACTTCACCTTCTCCTTCTCCTTCTTCTGCTTCTTCTGCTTCGCCCTCCAGACTTCACCTTCTCCTTCTCCTTCTTCTGCTTCTTCTGCTTCACCCTCCATACTTCACCTTCTCCTTCTCCTTCTTCTGCTTCTTCTGCTTCACCCTCCTGACTTCACCTTCTCCTTCTCCTTCTTCTGCTTCTTCTGATTCACCCTCCAGACTTCAACTTCTCCTTCTCCTTCTTCTACTTCTTCTGATTCACCCTCCAGGCTTTACCTTCTCCTTCTCCTTCTTCTACTTCTTCTGATTCACCCTCCAGACTTCACCATCTCCTTCTCCTTCTTCTGCTTCTTCTGATTCACCCTCCAGACTTCACCTTCTTCTTCTCCTTCTTCTGCTACTTCTGATTCACCCTCCAGACTTCACCTTCTCCTTCTCCTTCTTCTGCTTCTTCTGATTCACCCTTCAGACTTCACCTTCTCCTTCTCCTTCTTCTGCTTCTTCTGATTCACCCTCCAGACCTCACCTTCTCCTTCTCCTTCTTCTACTTCTTCTGATTCACCCTCCAGACTTCATCATCTCCTTCTCCTTCTTCTGCTTCTTCTGATTCACCCTCCAGACTTCACCTTCTCCTTCTCCTTCTTCTGCTTCTTCTGATTCACCCTCCAGACTTCGCCTTCTCCTTCTCCTTCTTCTACTTCTTCTGATTCACCCTCCAGACTTCATCTTCTCCTTCTCCTTCTTCTTCTTCTTCTGATTCACCCTCCAGTCTTCACCTTCTCCTTCTCCTTCTTCTGCTTCTTCTGATTCACCCTCCAGACTTCACCTTCTCCTTCTCCTTCTTCTGCTTCTTCTGATTCACCCTCCTGACTTCACCTTCTTCTTCTCCTTCTTCTGCTTCTTCTGATTCACCCTCCAGACTTCACCTTCTCCTTCTCCTTCTTCTACTTCTTCTGATTCACCCTCCAGACTTCACCTTCTCCTTCTCCTTCTTCTGCTTCTTCTGATTCACCCTCCAGACTTCACCTTCTCCTTCTCCTTCGTCTACTTCTTCTGATTCACCCTCCAGACTTCACCTTCTCCTTCTACTTCTTCTACTTCTTCTGATTCACCCTCCAGACTTCACCTTCTCCTTCTCCTTCTTCTACTTCTTCTGATTCACCCTCCAGACTTCACCTTCTCCTTCTCCTTCTTCTACTTCTTCTGCTTCTCCCTCCAGACTTCACCTTCTCCTTCTCCTTCTTCTGCTTCTTCTGCTTCACCCTCCTGACTTCACCTTCTCCTTCTCCTTCTTCTACTTCTTCTGCTTCACCCCCCTGACTTCACCTTCTCCTTCTCCTTCTTCTACTTCTTCTGATTCACCCTCCAGACTTCACCTTCTCCTTCTCCTTCTTCTACTTCTTCTGATTCACCCTCCAGACTTCACCTTCTCCTTCTCCTTCTTCTACTTCTTCTGCTTCTCCCTCCAGACTTCACCTTCTCCTTCTCCTTCTTCTGCTTCTTCTGATTCACCCTCCAGACTTCACCTTCTCCTTCTCCTTATTCTGCTTCTTCTGATTCACCCTCCAGACTTCACCTTCTCCTTCTCCTCTTCTGCTTCTTCTGATTCACCCTCCAGACTTCATCTTCTCCTTCTCCTTCTTCTGCTTCTTCTGATTCACCCTCCAGACTTCACCTTCTCCTTCTCCTTCTTCTGCTTCTTCTGATTCACCCTCCAGACTTCACCTTCTCCTTCTCCTTCTTCTACATCTTCTGATTCACCCTCCAGACTTCACCTTCTCCTTCTCCTTCTTCTGCTTCTTCTGATTCACCCTCCAGACTTCACCTTCTCCTTCTCCTTCTTCTGCTTCTTCTGATTCACCCTCCAGACTTCACCTTCTCCTTCTCCTTCTTCTGCTTCTTCTGATTCACCCTTCAGACATCACCTTCTCCTTCTCCTTCTTCTGCTTCTTCTGATTCACCCTCCAGACCTCACCTTCTCCTTCTCCTTCTTCTACTTCTTCTGATTCACCCTCCAGACTTCATCTTCTCCTTCTCCTTCTTCTACTTCTTCTGATTCACCCTCCAGACTTCACCTTCTCCTTCTCCTTCTTCTGCTTCTTCTGATTCACCCTCCAGACTTCGCCTTCTCCTTCTCCTTCTTCTACTTCTTCTGATTCACCCTCCAGACTTCACCTTCTCCTTCTCCTTCTTCTACTTCTTCTGATTCACCCTCCAGTCTTCACCTTCTCCTTCTCCTTCTTCTGCTTCTTCAGGTTCACCCTGCAGACTTCATCTTCTCCTTCTCCTTCTTCTGCTTCTTCTGATTCACCCTCCTGACCTCAACTTCTCCTTCTCCTTCTTCTGCTTCTTCTGATTCACCCTCCAGACTTCACCTTCTCCTTCTCCTTCGTCTGCTTCTTCTGATTCACCCTCCAGACTTCACCTTCTCCTTCTCCTTCTTCTACTTCTTCCGATTCACCCTCCAGACTTCACCTTCTCCTTCTCCTTCTTCTGCTTCTTCTGATTCACCCTCCAGACTTCACCTTCTCCTTCTCCTTCTTCTACTTCTTCTGCTTCTCCCTCCAGACTTCACCTTCTCCTTCTCCTTCTTCTGCTTCTTCTGATTCACCCTCCAGACTTCACCTTCTCCTTCTCCTTCTTCTGCTTCTTCTGATTCACCCTCCAGACTTCACCTTCTCCTTCTCCTTCTTCTACATCTTCTGATTCACCCTCCAGACTTCACCTTCTCCTTCTCCTTCTTCTGCTTCTTCTGATTCACCCTCCAGACTTCACCTTCTCCTTCTCCTTCTTCTGCTTCTTCTGATTCACCCTCCAGACTTCACCTTCTCCTTCTCCTTCTTCTGCTTCTTCTGATTCACCCTTCAGACATCACCTTCTCCTTCTCCTTCTTCTGCTTCTTCTGATTCACCCTCCAGACCTCACCTTCTCCTTCTCCTTCTTCTACTTCTTCTGATTCACCCTCCAGACTTCATCTTCTCCTTCTCCTTCTTCTACTTCTTCTGATTCACCCTCCAGACTTCATCTTCTCATTCTCCTTCTTCTGCTTCTTCTGATTCACCCTCCAGACTTCACCTTCTCCTTCTCCTTCTTCTGCTTCTTCTGATTCACCCTCCAGACCTCACCTTCTCCTTCTCCTTCTTCTACATCTTCTGATTCACCCTCCAGACTTCATCATCTCCTTCTCCTTCTTCTGCTTCTTCTGATTCACCCTCCAGACTTCACCTTCTCCTTCTCCTTCTTCTGCTTCTTCTGATTCACCCTCCAGACTTCGCCTTCTACTTCTCCTTCTTCTACTTCTTCTGATTCACCCTCCAGACATCACCTTCTCCTTCTCCTTCTTCTACTTCTTCTGATTCACCCTCCAGTCTTCACCTTCTCCTTCTCCTTCTTCTGCTTCTTCTGATTCACCCTCCAGACTTCACCTCCTCCTTCTCCTTCTTCTGCTTCTTCTGATTCAACCTCCTGACTTCACCTTCTTCTTCTCCTTCTTCTGCTTCTTCTGATTCACCCTCCAGACTTCACCTTCTCCTTCTCCTTCTTCTACTTCTTCTGATTCACCCTCCAGACTTCACCTTCTCCTTCTACTTCTTCTGCTTCTTCTGATTCACCCTCCAGACTTCACCTTCTCCTTCTCCTTCTTCTGCTTCTTCTGATTCACCCTCCAGACTTCACCTTCTCCTTCTCCTTCTTCGGCTTCTTCTGATTCACCCTCCAGACTTCACCTTCTCCTTCTCCTTCTTCTGCTTCTTCTGATTCACCCTCCAGACTTCACCTTCTCCTTCTCCTTCTTCTACTTCTTCTGATTCACCCTCCAGACTTCACCTTCTCCTTCTCCTTCTTCTGCTTCTTCTGATTCACCCTCCAGACTTCACCTTCCCCTTCTCCTTCGTCTACTTCTTCTGATTCACCCTCCAGACTACACCTTCTCCTTCTCCTTCTTCTACTTCTTCTGATTCACCCTCCAGACTTCACCTTCTCCTTATCCTTCTTCTGCTTCTTCTGATTCACCCTCCAGACTTCACCTTCTCCTTCTCCTTCTTCTACTTCTTCTGATTCACCCTCCAGACTTCACCTTCTCCTTCTCCTTCTTCTACTTCTTCTGATTCACCCTCCAGACTTCACCTTCTCCTTCTCCTTCTTCTACTTCTTCTGCTTCTCCCTCCAGACTTCACCTTCTCCTTCTCCTTCTTCTGCTTCTTCTGCTTCACCCTCCTGACTTCACCTTCTCCTTCTCTTTCTTCTACTTCTTCTGCTTCACCCCCCTGACTTCACCTTCTCCTTCTCCTTCTTCTACTTCTTCTGATTCACCCTCCAGACTTCACCTTCTCCTTCTCCTTCTTCTACTTCTTCTGATTCACCCTCCAGACTTCACCTTCTCCTTCTCCTTCTTCTACTTCTTCTGCTTCTCCCTCCAGACTTCACCTTCTCCTTCTCCTTCTTCTGCTTCTTCTGATTCACCCTCCAGACTTCACCTTCTCCTTCTCCTTATTCTGCTTCTTCTGATTCACCCTCCAGACTTCACCTTCTCCTTCTCCTCTTCTGCTTCTTCTGATTCACCCTCCAGACTTCATCTTCTCCTTCTCCTTCTTCTGCTTCTTCTGATTCACCCTCCAGACTTCACCTTCTCCTTCTCCTTCTTCTGCTTCTTCTGATTCACCCTCCAGACTTCACCTTCTCCTTCTCCTTCTTCTACATCTTCTGATTCACCCTCCAGACTTCACCTTCTCCTTCTCCTTCTTCTGCTTCTTCTGATTCACCCTCCAGACTTCACCTTCTCCTTCTCCTTCTTCTGCTTCTTCTGATTCACCCTCCAGAC